>NC_084974.1:26910723-27028223 GCF_963691925.1 Scomber scombrus
AGCAACTGGACATCAAGAATGTATTACTCAGCTTTGTTTGCCACCGTCTATCATATATATGTAGACACACACACACACACACACACACACACACACAGGATGGTTTTTCATTTCAATCTCTCTTCTTCTGTTCACACATACAGTTGCAGGACAGGGTCCCTCCTCCTGAGCAGTAGTTGGTAAAGAATGAGAAAGAATAAACAATGCTGCCCTCAGAGGTCTCAAGTATCGATAAATGGATCCAGCTAAACTGTTATCAGTGCAAACACAAACACACAGATAGACCAACAGATCGGACAGCAGAGGCACAGCAAGATAGAGGCAAAGAAAGGAGAAAAAAAAGGAAGTTAAACATGATGGAGGGTGCGGAGAAAGAAAGAGACACACGGGCAAGGATATGGCAGAGGGGAAAAGGGGGAAAGGGAGAAAGAGGAGAAAATGTGTTAATGTGTGAGACAGAAAGGCAAGTAAACACATAAAGCAAGGATAAAGACGGGATGGGAGATAGCGGGCACCTAGATGACATAGGGAGATAACAGCTGATGCAGGAGGAAGAGAAAGAACAAAATATCGAAAGAGACAGAGGGCAGAAGAGGTGAGGGTAGCAGAAGAAAGAAATGAACAGACAGACTGAGATGGATGAACATGTAGAAAATAATGGGGAAAAGGAAAGAGAGACCGAAAGTAATTCAGCATTCTAGCTATGAGAAAAGGTCAAGTTATTTGAACCACTTGTCATTGTGCATGTATGTGAGTGTATCAGTGTAAAGTATCAATTCACACATAAACCAAAATCATTGTAACTGATATCAGCCCATTAAGAGATGGCGGATAATGTTGTTTCAATTCGTGACATTGATTGCTTAAAACAGGCAGAGACCTTCAAAGAAGCATGGCCCCAGTGGGGAGGTGCTGGTCAATTGTCAGTGTGTCTTCTTTGACTGTTTTACTGTGTTATCAGGAAACAATGGAGTTACAAGATTTTCACTCATACAATGTATTTTCTGTTTGTCTATGTGTGTGTGTGTGTGTTTGTGCACATACTACTCCGGCAGTCTTGACTTCACACTGTCCACATATTGTTCCCCTCAGCCTGTTTTTTCTTGTTGTCCGATGACTAATGGCAGGGGGCAGAGCCGGTGGCTGAGGTGGGACTAAAAAGAGCAAGTACACTGTCATGAACACTTGGCAAGAGGATTTGATTTAATATTATTGACATTTAAATGAAATGTATGTAACTACTTGCAAGTCCAACAATAAAGAAACAAAAACAGAGGCACAATCAAAAATACAATACAGCATATCTTACAAAATTTCTGCCTCGGGCGTGATCAAAACATGAATAATTCTGCCAAGGCTGGCTGGCTAGAAAGATCAGACTTTAACAAGATAACTCTACAGTCAGATCCCTGTGTATCTTACTGGAGTAGCCATGAGCAAGACACCGAACCTCTACCAGTTCCCAGGGTGCAGCTCTGTAGCTGATCTTGAATGCTAACCTCCATGTGGAGAGCAGAATTCAAAGGTTCAAAGATTTTCTAGTAAACATCCGTGTAAAGTCTACCTGATACAGGTAATGCACAGCTTAAGTCACTGTACTCACCTGCCAACGGTTCATCCTTAAGCAGTCGGATCTTCACCTTGCCTGCTGACAGCTGTTGAGGAGACAGGATTTTTTAATGTTTGGATAGACAGTGTGTACGTAACCATCTTTGTGTATATACAGTATTACAGTATCTTTTACATCACATCATTTTCATAAGCAAACAAACACATGAAGAACTAAAAACCTGCTACCGGAGGTTCTTTGATGTACGTTCTGTGTCAGTGTCATGAAATTAGTTTATGTAATTTGTTCTTGATTGCTCTTTAGTACGTTCAAACTGACTAAAACATCAGCTCAACATCTCTTTGAATGTCTCCCATTAAATTTAGAATATAGAAGTTTGATGTTTTCATGTTTGTATTTAGATTATGTATCAAATTACAACAGTCTACACTACTGTTATCGGCCTCTCAATGAGAATGAGCCTTTATTGATAACCATTCTGCCAACAGCTTTTACAAGGGGACATTTAATAACAGGTGCTGGCCTTTGCTGAATTGAGATGCTGCAAATTCAATCACTTGTTCATTTTTACTCTCAGGCAGTAGCAAAGTTTATTAATGAAGTTACTTTTTTCTAGTGCAGATTCAAAGACGTTAGGGGATCCAGGGCACTCATTTCTCACATCAAGAGACAGTGTGCAAAGTGCGATCTCAAGTCTGTTATTCACAGTTCACTGAAGGAGTGGTAGTACAATTTCCATCCTGACAGGATGGAAATTGTACACAGGCACACAATGCATCCACAGCACGCAAAGAAACAGGAATTAAGAGAAAATCTCGAAAGAAAATCATCTATAGTAAAGGTAATTGTTGAGGGTATCAGAGTTCAAGTATTGTAGGTTAGGTTCCCGTGGTAATTATCATGTAAACAGATATGTGATATATAATTACTTTACATTAATTACATTTTTTGAATGCACCATTTAGTGTCTGCACCAAGTTCAACAGAATGACACAAACATACTCATATAGATAAACAAATTAACACCACACAAAGGGCGACTGTGGGGTAGATGTGGCTCAGAATGTAGAGCAGGTAGTCCACTAATTAGGAGGTCAGTGGTTCAATCCCTGAATCCTCCATTTCACACGTCAAAGTGTCCACGAGCAAGATACTGAACCCCAAGTTGCTCGCAATTGTGTGAGTGTATGTGAATGGGTGAGTGAGCATTGTAGGGAGCTATAGCCTACCGCTCCTGATGAATATGAGTATCAGTGTATAAATGGGTGAATGTGTGTATTGTAAAGCTCTTTGAGTTGTCGGTGAACTAGAAAAGTGCTATATAAATGCAGTCTATTTACCATAAACATATAGTATCTATATAGATATAGATACATTTCTTTTGTACCTTTTGGACTGTGTTCTCCTTGTTCTTCTTGGTGCCATTTGTCAGAGAATTGATGTTTAATGAACCACATTGTCCAGACTTCCATCTAAATGCTCCTGAGTGTCTACATAGACAGAGAGACAGGGAGAGAGTCTTTGTTTGGCAACTGTAAATAAACAATCATGAAATACATCCTATTTGAATTTGATAGGCAAAGATCATCTACCATAACTACGCCATTTCTACAAAATGTGAAGAACAGTGATTATGTATGGTTTTTTGCAATAAGATATGTTTTCCATATCCCCAAAATGTTAAAGTCCCTATATTTACATTATAATATTTGGGTATGAGAGCTTCAAAAATAACAGCCAAGATCCTTCATTAACAATAAAATGCAATACCAGCACAGACAGACACATCAAAACACAAAGAGAGGGTTTTTTGTGTCCAATTTTCTAGGATAATTTCATATTACGCTTTAGGGCTTTGGTACCATACAGTATATACCAATAAAGCATAGTGAGTAGAGCTCCACATTAACTGCACAAACCAGAACAAAATTGTTTTTTCAAGCTGTACTAGACTTTGCAAAAGCTGCAATGCAAACACCTTCCTATTCCTGTATTTCCGTTGGGCTGAAAGTGAAGTCAGCAGACAAAACTCATTAATGCATTTTAATCCACTGAAGTAACCAAAGAGACTGATGCTTTTTAATAACAGTGCCAGGCTTCGGAAGGAAAGGAAAAGGAACTAATGTCAAGATAAAAAAGATGATTTTCAGCATGGAAAAGGTGTAACTGCACCAACTACATCCTAATTCCATCAGACTAAATCTGTTTTAAAAAAAGAAAGAAAGATATGCAGAAAATCAATTTGTTCCATTAAATAGAGAAGAGTGTTTAATGTATCACAACGTGGACCTTGTGTTGTTAAGATGACTTGGAACAAGGGAAAGCACTTTGCCACACGCCTTAAATACAGAAAAGAATTTGGATTTGCCTATATAAATTATGCAGTGTCATATGAGCATAAAATTTCACATTTTCTCATCTTATCCCAGACAATGGAGGTTAAGTGAATCTCACACATAACACACACATGCAGGACGCTCCTGTCAGTTGCACAAAGTGAAGGCAAGGCAAGACAAGATTACTTGTATAGCACATTTCAAGAACATGGCAAGTCACAGTACTTTACATAAAACAGGAAAATCATTATGACAGTACAAAAGCAATACATAATGAAAGGATATTTAAATACAATTAAAAATAGCTATCAAAGAGTTAAGAGAAAATAAAATAAAAAATAAGCTAAAATAGAACAAGACAGATACAACAAATATGATAATAAGTGAAGAAATGAAAAGATGTTCACTTAGACGTTAGTTATTCATGCTCCTGTTGTTGAATTATTTATGCTATTTATGCTATTGTGATGTCTGGCTGTCTTTGAAAGAAGTTTATTTTGGATTGGACTGGCAGCCAGTCAAGGCACAACAAGTCAGACTCTATTTGTGTGTGTGTGTGTGTAAGAGAGAGTGTCTCTGTGTGTGTGTGTGTGTGTGTGTGTGTGTGTGTGTGTGTGTGTGTGTGTGTGTGTGTGTGTGTGTGTGTGTGTGTGTGTGTGTGTGTGTGTGTGTGTGTGTGTGTGTGTGTGTGTGTGTGTGTGTAAATGTGATGGCAAGAGTTGCCAACACCCGTGACACCATTGCTGTGCTCTGCTGACACTGAGGGTGGGCGTCAGGTAATCACCCCAGCGACATCACCTTGGCAACTGGGCTGTCGCTAAGGGAGACAGTTGAGGCACACCCCTGTCGGTGCAGGATGACAAGGTGTCCCTTCAGGACATGCAACCTGGAGAGATAAAGTGTGCCTGTCTGTTTGTGTATCTCTGTGGACTTTGCGTTATGTAACAAAGATCTCATTATCTTATCCACACAGAGACACACTCAGTTACATCCACAGACGAACGTACATGAGTAAACACTTCAAAATAATAATGATTTGAAGTTGTTTTTAGAGATGTACTGATACAGACACATTCATAGAGTCAATGTTTATCTGTCTTATGAACACACAAATGTGCACACACACACATATTTCCAGACCTCTCCAAACTACAAAGTTTAATCCGCAAAACCAGACTTCTTTTCCAACTCTTTTAAGTAACAATAACAGCATTTGTGTGTGTATGTGTGACCAAACCCGTTAAACACCTTCACACACTACATTCACATGTCGCTGTGCACCTTTCGCTGCCCAGTGACTGGATAACAGATGACAACCTTGGAGTCACCACTTTTATATTGGAAACAAACATCAAATGCGACACAGAATAACACCTAGTCAAAAAACATTTTCTCCTCAAAGTCAAAGTGGATGAAACATAGTGAGGAGTGCGATTTCAGTTTGGCTTAGAGCAAGCTAATATTTCCAAATGATATACAGATATACTGCCATGGAAGGAGGGAAAAAAGCCAAATTATTCAATGTTACCCAAGGCAAACACCACCTGTTGCCACACTCAAGCCTGACTTACACAAGGACATACACACAAACACACACATGGCTATATCAACTTTAACTGACCTGTCTCGCCCCAAAGGAAGAGCTGACAACATCTGCACCCCCCAAACACACACACGCGCGCACACACATACACACACACACGCACGCACACACACACACACACACACACATACACACACACACACACACACACACACACACTCACACACACACACACACACACACACACACACACACACACACACACTTTGAAGTCTAATGCCAAAGTAATCGTGCCATCTCTCCCATTCCCTCCCTCGCAGTGTGAGATGAGAGGACAGGTTAAAAACAGAAAGAGTTGAGACAGCAGAGAAACTTTCCAAAGGTGAAAAAGACTTAGTCATAGATTCTTAGAGACACAAAGGTCAACACATTTTAGTCCAGAATGAACAGTGTCAGGTCAAAGGGTCAACACACAGACATGCAAGTACAGAATGAACCAGGCACAAGGAAGAGCCGAAGCAAATCAAACAACTACGCAGTAAGAAAAAAGGAAGGCTGGGAAAAGGGTGAGAAAAAGAAAAGAGCCAACAGACAGAAGAAGCACAGCAAAGAAAGCAAGAATAAAGAGAACCTCAACTGTACTTTTATATAAAGCAAGTGCTCGTGTCTGTAGGCCTTGTAGGCCTTAAGACAAAGCTACATTATATCTGCGACTCGGGGAGGCCAAAACAGAGAATGATGTACTGCTTTTACCCCAAGCTGGCTGTCTGGCTTTATTATCGCCCGTGTAGTCTTCAGTGAGTATACGGCACCTCCTCTCAGCAAACTGAATTTGTCCGCCTATTCTTTGGGTGCATACGTGAGAGAGAGAGAGAGAGAGAGAGAGAGAGAGAGAGAGAGAGAGAGAGAGAGAGAGAGAGAGAGAGAGAGAGAGAGAGAGAGAGAGAGAGAGAGAGAGAGAGAGAGAGAGAGAGAGAGAGAGAGAGAGAGAGAGAGAGAGAGAGAGAGAGAGTGCAACCCAACTCTAAGACAAAAAATGAACAATTCTACTCCGGGAGCTATGCGATCTGAGAGACAAGCAGAGAGAGAAAAAACAGAGTGGTGCATAACACAGATACACAGTACACTGCACAGTTTGAGCATAAATCACAGCTTGAAGATCTGCAATAAAGGATTGTCAAAGATACACTCACGTATTCTGAGAAGAATAGACAAGTAAGGGTGGAAGCTTAGAGAAAATCCAGATAACTAGCACATCATACACCAGAGTACCTGATTAAAAACCCTCCACACATCCTTATATCCCACGTCAGTCAGAGAAGAACTGAGGAGAAACTATTTCCTCTTTTTCACTTGGGAGTTTACCGATTTATTGATTTAAATAGACGGCCGCATCGCTACACACAGTTTTTAAACAAAATGTAGGAGGGAATTGCAGCAACAATAGTGTTGGGTTCTGACAGGACATGTGCATCTGTTTTAGTTTGGTACCTAATAATCCAATTTATTCCATGACTGCTCCTCTTCAATCTGAGCTCATGTGTTTACAGCTTAGTGAAGATTCACAAAACATTTCACACAAACTCTTCTAACTAGCTGTATCCTCTTCTTCAGAGTATGCCGACTACTTTGCAATGATGTCAACTAGTGAGACAGAAAATATACAACACAGCCTGAGTTTGGAAAAACTGCTCAAAGTATGACAGCAGTTATCCAGGTAACACAACTAATTTTCTGACCCATTCAAATTGGCACAAAGGACTGGCGGTCCCAGCGTCCCGTCTTACCCTCTGCCCAGAGGTAGCACTACAGATGAAGAAAGATGTTCAAATTTTCCCCGACGTTCTCCTTGACAACAGTTCTGCACAGTCAACACTGATTAGTGAAACCACTGCACATGAAAACAAATCAGCAAGGCATAACTAATCAATGATGGCCCATATGAAGAACGTTGATTTTCTTTTTGAAAACTTAGAAAAAAGAATAACTCTATATTTTTTCAGTTACCTCTCTGCCACATTATTTTCAGAGCTGACATCCATTTGAGTCAGCTGAGTCTTTCTCCTACCTTCACATGCTATCTTCTTACACGTACACAAACACTCGCTATATCTTTCCACCTCTTTCAAGCTCGCTCACACACAAATAAAAAATATTTCAAGATAGTAAAGGAGTATGCTATAATATCTCAAAGAAATAGGGTGTAAGCAGGATTGCTGTTGTGTAGCAGACTTTTTTTACTGATTAAAGAACACAAGACAGACAGAACCAAAAAAGTGTAATACCTCTGCAAAGTCATAAAAAGTACACACACAAAACACACACACAAAAACAAATGCCATTATTTATGGAGGACGAGTATCAAAATCACACACAGGCAGCTGCGCACACACCTTGGTGTATCTTGGGGCCAGCGAAGCGGTAAATGTTGCAGTATTTCAGTGTGACAGGAAACACTACATTTATGTGCTTATCGCTCGTGCAGCCCAGACAAGATGGCCCTCTCCCCATACTGATGTATGGCTTCTTAATTAGGGCTGGGCCTCCACTGAGAAACAAAATAGTACTCGTATACAATGACATACATACACACAGCATTCCCCAAAACAATAAATACATTAACCTAAAATCTAAAGCATTCATTTCCTTGTTGATGGTGAATTATGAATTTGAACCAATAGGAACATATCACGTGCAAAACTACTTCTCATCATAGCTCAGCTCTAAATCACTTATATTGCAATTAGCTGGCTGGGTTTTAAATGTGTGTGTGTCTGTGTGTGTGTGCGTGTGCGTGTGTGCGTGCATGTTTGGACCTGGTATTCCTCACATTGTAGGGACGTAAATCTGCATTGTGGGGGATCGCCTCCCTTATGGGGACAAAAAGCAAGTACCTTAAATAATTAATTTTATGGTGAAGACTAAGCTAAGTTTAGTTTAAGGTTAGGGTTAGGGTGGTAGTGGTTATAGTTAAGGGTTAGGATAATTCTCCAGGAATCTGTAGAAAGGAGTTTGTATGTAATATATGTACTCTGCATCTCCATAAAGCTGTCCCTGAGTTATATGCTCATATATCGTGATATACACCCCTATTACGCTGTTCTCCATAACTTCACATAGGGCAACACATTTTGAGTTATTAATGAAATGAGATGAAATGAGGTGAACTGGGAACGGAGAATAAAACAATCACATTAATAACCCGTGTTTGTTTTCATTCTGCAAATTAATTTCCTGCTCACACAGGCCAGGATGCCCCTCATTCTGTCTGAATTTGTTGGGTAATAGTCATAGTAATGGGCCAGGTAGGTACTCTATAATGAAATGGTGAGGGAAAATAAATGCTATTTTGTGTGAGCTATTCAGTTCATTAATACTGTAAATTAATGTGAAGATGTGCATGTACATATTTAATCATCTTATACACACAGACACTCATAAAAAATAGGAATGGACCAATATCACTTGGTGGTAGCATGTGTTTGTGTGTCTTTATGTATATCTGCCTGTTCGCTGTGCACATGATGTCAAATTATATTTGAAAATGGCCCATCAAACGTATTATTATTTATTACCAAGCACCTAACTAAATGGAAGGAGTTTCTATTTGTCCGTTTACTGCATGTCTTTCCTTCGATTTTCTCAACTGCCGTTCATCTGATTGACTTCACACTTGGCAGGTGTATTGCTGAGACCCAGGAAAGCACAGCATCGAGCCAGAAGTTGTTTGAATGAGCAGTTCTCGAGAAAGCTCATTTCGAACAAGCACGTTTTGAACAGGCACTGCACTAGTAGACAGAATCACAGGAGAAGTACTGCTCTGTGTGTGTGTGTGTGTGTGTGTGTGTGTGTGTGTGTGTGTGTGTGTGTGTGTGTGTGTGTGTGTGTGTGTGTGTGTGTGTGTGTGTGTGTGTGTGTGTGTGTGTGTGTGTGTGTGAGAGAGGATGTAATGATGCAAGCTTTCAGTGTTATAGCTTTTCTATATAATTCATCCATGCTTGTTTCCAATGAATCAGTTACACCAGATGCCAATACATCACCAACATATTTTGCAACTATTTTACAGACAATGTTTAACACAAAAAAGGCTACTTTTTCTATCTGTTCACTGTTGATTGTCACATAACGATTTTTTTAAAAAAAGCAATCGCTTTTCATGATGACACTTATCATTCGTATCATTTTCACAAGTGAGAACTTGAAAATAGGATGAAATGTTGGAGATGCTGGCAGAAATGTTCAATTTGCACACTGACTTGGGCAGTTTCACTACAGGCAAGCTTGACTTTTATAGAAGGAAAAAAAATCTTCCACAAAAAGAACATCATCACACTGTGTTCCTGCAGTATGATCTCATTAAGGTCAGTTTGTACTTGTGTGAATATGAAAAGGTCTCTGTTAAAAGTGGAAATAAGTTGTCAAGTGAGAAAGGAACTTGGGATTTTAGAAAAAATATCAGTTATGGTTTGCTTGAAATGTTTATGCACATGGGTGGAAAACTTTAAAGAAACATCTTAATCTATGAAATTAACATTTCATTCCTTGTCACAAGAGTAGCTCTTGTTTTGTTTTTGTTTTTTGTTTTTTGGGGGGGGGTTATTTAGATGACTAACAACCCAGTTTATAACTGAAGGGCAGCTGCTTGTGTTCTGAATGCTCACTGAACTGTATCACGGGAATAACATACGGTTCATCTGTTTTGAAGTGTGATTTTTACAAGCCTCTGGCACAGCACAGCTTACTTCTAACACTTACTTCTAACACTGGCTAGTTTATTTTATCATAGCTGAGCATCCCAAATTAATATATGAGAAATATTTATAGAAATAAATACAAACATTTGGAGGGCAGCACTGCACATGTTACACCAGACAATCTGTGAGTCTTCTTTATTTCCCTGCAATTACTCTAAAGAGTTGTGAGAGTTAATGTATGGCGCTGTTGCAGACCAAACTTAAGCCTTATTGAAAATATGTTGACAATTACAAAGGCCTGACCAAAAGCATGTCAAGCAGAATACATTGCAGACAGGAACAGTCAGAATTTGCAGTTTCGATTATGGTTGGGTAGAGTAGAGAATGAAAGATACAAACTACAAAGAAATTGGGAAATGATAATGTTATGTTCTAATAATATCTTTTCATTTTATTGTAAATTTCAACAGTTCTGAGTAAAGATGCATACAAGTTGTTAGGGTCAAGTTTCTGTAGGCCTCTGCTGACCTTTGGAATAGTTCGCCATGCGAGCATGAGCCAATTTCATCTATGAGTGGATTTCTCACTTCTCTGTCTGTTCCTTTTTTCCTTCCACAGCAAGCTATTTGTGACCTTTATAGGTAGAGAAGTCACTGACCTCCCCCCTCTCTTGTTAAGTCTCTTCCTCTACCTATCTCTATTATTCACTGCCTCTACATACTTTGTTGCTTTCTCTTTAACCACAGCTGCAGTCTCTTTCCTACCTTTCCTACCTCTCTCACTGAATCCATTAGTCACCTGCTCTATTCCGTATGTGTTTAACTGGTCATAAATCTCTTTACCTGCTGTAATTCCTGGCTTTCAACATGTTAGGTCCCATTATAACACTGCTGTTTTCCTACACCTGGCAAAAATAAATATATTTGCTTGAGTGGCTGTTACAAATGGTCATAACTCTTTAGTCAGGTTTATGTGACTACTCCAGCCATGAATTTGGTGCCCTACCTGAGCATTTATTGTGTTATGGCTTAAAGTAGAGGAATCAATGTTTCAATGGCAAATCCAGAGATGCAAACAGTTCAGCTTTTTGTTTTGTCATTGTCAATCAGTGTCAATGATTTTTGATTTTTCTAAGATCACACTGGTTGCTGTGGGCCTTGACACAGGTACAATTTAATATCTACACATGCCTAATCTAATACTTCATAATCCTGCACCAAATTTGATGACAATCAGGCAGGTAGTTGCTGAGTTGTTGAGGTCAAAGTGAAGGACAGTCAGGCAGAGTAACAGATGAACGACTCCATCCTAAAAGCCTTGTAGCTATCAGGGTTTTCTGCCTTAAATCTCACACAAATCACACCACAACACAGTTATAACAAAGAAATGCAATTCAATGAGGTGCAGACTACAATGGAAGCAGTAAGGTTATATGTGCAGTAAATTGAAATGTGATTCAGGAACATGAATCTCCTCTCTCCTTTTACACCTGCACGTACTTATTCCTTGTCCTTTCTTTCTCTCTCCTCCCTCACTCCCTTTTTCATTCACCCCGTCTCCTTCTTCCACCACCTTCCACCTTCGGTCTGCCCCCTCTCTCACCAACTCTCCTTCTCCTTTCTCTTCTTGCACCACCACACTCACTGTAACACTGATACTCACCCTCTTTCCTCTTTTTCTTTACTCATGCTCTCTTTAAGCTGTTGCAGTTTCTCTTCCATCTCTTTGCTCTCCTGGTCCAGAGTCACCGTCTTCATGTGCAGTTCTTGCAGGTTCCTATGGCAACATGCATGCACATTCACATCTATACAATCAATCAATGACAATCAATCATACAAATTACCTACTCCGTCAGATTGGACAGCAAGGTTTTTATCAATATGTTCAATTCATCTGCTGCACTAGCAGATCCCTGTTGCCGTGACTGATCAATACTTTAATCAATTAGTCACTAGATCAGGGTACCACCAAGGCAGATATCAATTTAGTCAATTACCAGTTGGCAAATGAGAAACTACAGCAGAAGATTGGAATACATTTTGAATTGGGCATTATGAAAAAAACCAATAGACTGAAAGCTGAGCTGAAAACTATCACAATCCAGGTCACAAAGTTTATCTTACCAGTAACTCAATTTTGTGGAATAGCCTTTATCTGCACAGCATTTAAATGGAAACTGATGGAAATAGTGTGGCAGCCAAATGACCCTGATGAGCTCTGACCAAATGCCTTAAATCACATCATTGATCTTATCTCAACTTACCTGGCATTAAGCTTGACAGATTTGGCCTTGTTGTTAGGAAGCACCACAAAGTCGTTTAAATTCATGTCTCTTCTTTCTGGTACTCTGCTTATGTCTTTCGCTGTTCTTTTTATAAAGAGTCCCCTCTGCAATAAAAAGAACACCATTAATGGCATAAAACTGGATATCACGCTGAGCGCAGGATAAATCACAGGCTTCCATAAATGAATGCTGCTGCAGTACAATAAGCAAAATAGCAGGGAAAGAATTTCTCAAATGTAAAAGAGGCACTTAAAACAAGCAATCCTGTGTGTTTAAACTGTATCTGGCAGACTCAAGTATATGCTTGGCAAATAGCTGATAATTCTTTCAGGCAGTGAAAGCCTATTACGAAAATTAGCAAGACGAAACAGATATAATATGTTATTATAGCAAGGCAGCCACACCTGCTAGCAACTCAGCTGGTAGCAAAGTGACTTTAGTTGGAGGTGATTACTACTTACTCCTTAAAACTATAATTTTTTACACAAGGTAGGTAACCTCTTAACAAAAACCCTGATATTTCACATGCAATTATATACTGGCACCTTATATAAAGCCATTTGTCCCTCAGGTTGTGGAACAATACAGTATACCTGACCAAAGTCACAAAATTATGAAAAGTCAGCTGGCATGATAGCTATACCTAATGTACACAATAGACCCTTTCCAGATATTTTGACTTTCTCACTGTAGGAAAAACAAGTGGAACTAATAACATTAAGAGTTTCATTTAAGTGTCCCAGTAAGCCATCATGCACTAAACTAAATATGAGCAAGCCATTCTTGATTAATGTTATTAGTCACACCTGTGTTTTCCAAATATAACATCAAATTGGTTGCTTGTAAAACTGTGCAGACATTTCAGCAGTGAAAAGTAAAGGATATTTATAAATGTACATTTATTCAAGTACTGTACTAAAGAACAACTTTGAGGTACTTGTACTTTGAGTATTTCCATCTGATGCTACTTTATGCTCCACTGCATTTCAGAGGGAAATATTGTACTATGTACCACTACATTTTTTTGACAGTTTAGTTACTTTTTAGATGAAGATTAGACATCATGCACAATATAACAAGCTTTTAAAATATAACACATTGTTAACGATGAAACCATATTATTTTATTGTGTAATGTACTTTGTGTAACATTTTGCTTGTATGAAAGGTGCTGAATGAACTGAAAACAGACTTGTGTATCAGAGCTTTGGTTTTTTTTTTCCTCTGCTCTCTCATTAATCATCTCACAACCCCTCAGATTCATCTGGCAACAACAGTGGACGTTCACAGTTTTGTTGGCAATTAGCAAGCTTAAAGCTGAGAATCACTGTGTTCCTAAGGGCTTGTTCACATCTGTTAACTCATTTGATTAAAGCAGGACACAATACATATTGTTTTTACGTGTTGCCCAGTAGGCTAGGTGATAACGTATGGTGATTTTATTTCTAGTTAGTTGGCTTAATTAAATATATAGCTGCCTGACATTAAAAAAATACATTTGGCTGCAAACCAAACATAATATGAACAGTAAAGGCCAACTGTATAGATTCGTAACGATTACAGACACACTCATTTAACCAAAAGCCAGTTACAGATTTTGACGTCCAACACACTGCTGAGAAATAACTTGCTTCACTTACCTTTCTTAGTAAAGCGTTATTGTCACTAAAAGTTCAAGTTTAACAAATAAGACACGCTTTGTGTTTTAACACTGAGCGTTTGTGTTGAGCTCTCGTTTCTATGGCAACCGACGCCTTTCTCTCTCACAGGGTCTCTCGCGAGAGTTCAGTCGAGGCGCGGTTTAGCTTCACTGACTGAACTTCCCAGGCTGAATTTGTTAACAGGCCTTCAACTTTTTTTAAAGAAGTATTGTAGCGTGCCTTTGATTGCGCAGGGAGTAAACAGATCAGATTCAAAGACATCAAGTCCCCTATTGCTTCAGTAATCATGGGCAGCGGGAATTCCCATCTAATTAAAATCCTTGCAGCATCAAGATTAATTTTATTGCTCTGATTAGAGCTTTGAACCCTTTCATTTTTTTCTAAGACACTTTAGAGCTGTCTTTAGGCATTCAAGATGATGATGTTAAGATCTCTCATGTTGGCAATCATTAGAGATCTGATGCAAAATGATTTCCCATTTGACACTTAACAAAAAAAGTGCCAGAATGAGACCAAAGCCAGGGAAACTGTGTGTGTGTGTGTGTGTGTGTGTGTGTGTGTGTGTGTGTGTGTGTGTGTGTGTGTGTGTGTGTGTGTGTGTGTGTGTGTGTCTACAACACTGCTTGTATCTCTTCGTGTCTCCACCATGTATATTTGTATTACATGTATTTAATATCAAGGAAGAATAAAGAATTTAATGTCGTCAAAATTATGGTTTAATTGTTAATTTTTCATACAGTTTTGTATCAAACTGTAAACCAGTTTGATATTTTTCAAATAAAGAAAACAATCAAATTACAAAATAATGTTTTTTGTCTGTTGTGTTCAAAATGTTAAAAGAATGGAGAGGGTGTCTTTCCAGTGGTATAAAATGTCTAGGATTTTTTTGTTGATTAGTCCACAAAAATCCCTACTGTAATCCATATCCAAAATCTTCCAATGTATCATTCACACGATGTAGTACCTTATATTAAACCTACTTGACCTTGTCATAACATTTCCAAGCTCTGTGGTATTATATTATATTGAAAAAAAGCAGACCAAAACTACTTTGATGATGAAAAAGTATATATTTTTATATATAGTATTTTAAGTATAGTGTTACATCTTCTTTTACAATTTTTATTTTCCTAAATTACCTACTTATGAGAAACGTTTAATGATTGAATCAATTCATAATTTCTTAAAAGCCATAAAAACCATGGAAACTGCATCAATAGCATACTTTTTTGGTTTGATCTATTTGACAACTAGGTATAAAAATATTTTCGCAGTAATAGTAAATATTTATTCATTCATGTTGGGTAAAAGTCATCATGTGTCACTTACATGTGTGGTTTTACATTGTTTTGTGCTTTGGGAGCCTAACAGAAGAAACTTGAGGAGGTTGTATGTATGCATGTTTTTGTTTTTTCTGTCTCTCTGTCGCATAACTGTGCAGCCAGGCAGTCATCCGTCCAATGCTCATCTGTATTCCAGGACAAAAGAAACTTTCTGACGTTACTGAAAAAGCTCTCCTCTACTGCAGGCCATGCCCCTACCATTGCTACATTTTCTTTCTCATCCTTCTTTGCTGTCCTCCATTCAAACCACAGGATAATTATGGCTCAGCAAGCACTGAATACCCATCTACCTAATTCCTAAATCCTGCTTTCTCTCTCTTTCTGTCTCTCTCTCCCTTTCCCTTTGCCTGTCTCTCTCTACCTCACACTGTATATTATATTATATTGTTGGCGTATGACCTATTGCTCCTGCCATCAGGGAAGTGTGGGTGTATGACTTATTGAGCGTGCCTGCATGTGTGTGAGTGTGGATGGTCATTTAGGGTTGTGACCCTCCAGCTGGATTCTGTCTCCGTTGCTAAACAGTGAATCTCTCCCTCTCTTGCTCTCCCTCTTGCTCGCTCTCTCTCAGCCCTGCTTGCATAGACAGCTGGGCGTGCACTAGCATACCGATGAGCAGACGAGTGAGATGAAGAGCGAGCTTGGGGAAAGAAGAGTGAGAGAGGAGAGGGGGAGGAGGGATATAGAAATGAAGGATGGAGGTAAAGAGGGGGGCACAGTAAGAGGCCAGAAGGCACATGGAAAAGCAATGCAAGGGAAAGAACAAGAGAGTGACAGAATGGATTAAAGGAGGGGTACAACAGCGGAGCTGTTGCAGTAAAAGGACAAGCGCTGCGCTGCGAAATGTCAGGGCTATTTAATTCATTAGGAGGCAATGATGATGGCGCTGTACTGAATGTCATCTGCTGGGTTAAACCTTCCTCAGCGGCCTCGTGCTGGATATATATTGACTGTTTGGCAATGGTTAGAAACCTTTTAGCAATGACAGAGCGGCAGCAACAGGGACAAAGGGAAAGAAAGGAGAGAGAAGGTAGTCAGCCAGTCAGAATCAACACATTTTTTGTGACTCATGTTATTCACAGGAGAATCATAGATTATACTGGGAGTATATTAACAATATAATGGAGAAATTGTTAAATAACCTTGAAAGAGGTGGTTGAGAGCTTTTGTCCATCCATCTTCTGTACCTACTTCTCAGAGTCACAAGGGGCTGGAGACTATCCCTGCATGCATAAGAGGCAGGAAAACAGGTTTCCAGTCTATCACAGGATTAACACCAAACAAACACATTCAAATTCAAATTTAATCTTCAACTTCACCTGACTTCCATGTCTTTGGACTGTGAGGGGAAACCAAAGCATGTGGAGAAAAGTGACACAAAGACTGTCAGAACATTTATACAGAAAGCACCTGTCCCCTGACTCAGACCAGGACCATCTTACTGTATCTGTCAGAAACAATCAGTGACCACTGAGTCCCAGAACAGCTCATCATTGAAAATTATGATGGAAAAATAATAAAGCTTTAAACAAATTGGAGCAAATGTAAAACTAACTAAAACAAACTAAAGTGCAATGACTGAAAAGAATGTGTAATTATGTAAGATATGTATTAATTGAAGTGAACGGAAATCAACAGCTAACTTCCAGTGAAGTGAGACAATAACAGAAATCAGTCGTGCTGGCAAAGAAATCAATATACCAAAACAAAGAGAGAAAAAGATAGAAAAGGAAGAAAGACTTGCATAATTTGATTCAGAAAAATCAAAAACAAAGAATAGTACTGATCCGGTTTCATGTTCTGAGAAAACTAAATTCAACTACTTCATAGGCATCCCAAAATAAAAATTCTCTGGACAGCTACAGCTGACACACTATAATGCAGCCCAGAGGAAATCTGTGATATTTGAAAAAGAGAAGTAACCATCACAGCTATAACACTCTGAAAGATTTCCAACTAACAGCAAAACACACCCCAACATAACCTCCATTTGATTTAATTTCCCAAGTGTTGAAATATCCACATCTCACATGTCTGCCTACACCCAACAACAATAGGCCTTCTTTACACATGTTGACATGTCATAGTCAGAAAGACATGGGTGTAATTAATCAATAGTTGAATTCAGTCAGTTCAAAACAGTTCCTGTGCTTTTTCTGTCATGATACATCAAAATGTCTGCTGTGAAAAAGCCTTATGGAGGTGAGTCAAATTTTGTTTTTGGCACTCAAAGCATTGAAGATTTACATTTAACAGCAGCAACAATGTTATACAGTTTTCATTGTATCTACTTTCTACTGAAGACACAGTACCTATGAAAACATTGACAGCAAAGTTGATGGATTATCCAGAGTAATATTGGGACAATGACTCTGGAGAGTTAGTGCTCGAGTCATCTTATGGACAATGCAGCTAAACAAAACTAGTCAAAACCTACAGAGATGCTTTCAGTTATTCTGATTAATTGCACCTCGGGTACAGTCATTTAAAGAGGACATATTATGCTGAATTCCAGCACTAATCTTTTTTTATTTTAAGGTTCCACTTGAGTAACTTTGCATCATTCACAGTTCAAAAAACTTATTTAACTTATTTATCTTACACTGGTCCTTTATGCAGCTCTTAAGTATACACTATGTCTCTTTACAGTCCATTTGAGCTCTTGTCTCTTTAAGGCCCCCCTCCCGATGAGCCTACTCTGTTCTGATTGGCCAGCTTTAGTATCAAATTTGATACTGAATGAATAAATGAGTAAATAACTGGAGACTTTTATTGTGTGTGAATTTACAGGAAGTGAAACATGTTCGTCATTGAATCAGCAGAGCTTTGTTAGTGGCGCTAATCTGAGCATCAAAACAACATCAGAAGATATTTGGAAGCAGATATTTGGAGCTGTTTGTTCAGTGGATCAGTTAAAATAAAGCAGGGAGGAATAGTAAAAGCGGAAATAGCCACAGTGATGATGATGGTTGATGAAGAGGTGGCGACGACCAGCACACCTCCAATAAGTAAACTACTTATTTGACTTTGCTGTGTGATGAAATCATGGCTTAGTGTGACTACCGCCAAAACAAAGGCATTTTAGTGGCATACAGCAGTGAACTTGTGTGATGTGCGTAGAACAAATGACAATATAAAGAAATCTAGTGAGCTTGGGCTGAAATTATTTGACACGTCAGACACTTTTAACATCAACATCTGACACAGTGATATTATTTATGTTTCTAAAAATGAGGAAAACCATAATCAGTTCCCTTTAACATTGGTAAGCATATTAAACCAACTAGCTAACATTACAGTTGTAAGCATGCTGATAGATTAAGTAGCATCTCCTTCTCTCCTTCTCATGCTAGTGAGGATGCAATGTGGCTATCGAGCAACAGTTTTTGTAGTAGTTTACATTGAAATGAGCTTTGCACCATCATCAAGAATGAACTTGCAACTTGATAGCACTGTAGATGGTGAACCAAGTGAAGTTGTATTTAGTGCCCTGAAAAAACGCAAACCCTATAGAGTATCTTTCTTTTTTTTCTAATAATTGATAAAATGTGATATTAAAATGTTCATAGCTGATTGCCGTCAAAGCCTATACACTGCAGATGCATTTGCTTACTTATTAAAGTATTAAGAGAAGGGTGAAGGGCCCCAATGAGACTATATATGCACAAGTCCCAGACTTTCTACCTACACCCCTGTTGACATAACTTGACAATGGATATATGACTCACAGAAAAAAATAAAGAGTAGATGGAGCACTATATTGTGACAATGTAGCAGCGGAAATGGACCGGAAAGAAGATTAACTATTTGACAGTGAGCCTGACCAATAGGTGACTGTACAGATTGAAAAGTAGATTGAAAGTTAGACAGGAAAAACAAAAGTGGAGTGAGAAGGAGTGAGCGACAAAGAGAGTTGCGGCATGTGAAATAAAGAAGAGAGCAACAGAAAGAAGAGAATATAAAGGTGTCAGGAACGGATGGCCAGCCAGTCACTAGATGTCACCGGGAGAGAGACACAGAGGTAATGAGAGCTCTGCTGGGGAGGAGAAAGGCCAAAGGGCTGGATGAAAAGGACAAGTGGAAAATTGAGAGGTTGAGGATGGCAGGTAAAAGGGGAGGGAGAGATGGATGAGCGTGAGAGATGAAGGTGGAAGAGGGGGAGGAGCACCAAGGGAACAGACGTGAGTGACTCTTCATCATGTGTAGTAGCTTAAGCTGATGGACCACATGTTCTGTGTCACACCCCCAACCACTCACCCATACTACACAGAGAACACACAGAACACACATCAGTCAAAGCCGTGATGAGTATCTGACAGTTAGTGGGGCTGAAGACTGGCTTATGGCAGACAGTGACTTTACTGATGGCACATATATCACCTAGAACAACGCTAGGTCAAAACCTATTATATGGTTGGACATTGTATTGTCAATGTGTGAAATTGTGGCCAATTTGTTACAGCGATCAGTAGTGTCTATATAGGAGCAACAGCGAGTAAGGAAACTCCAACCCTCCAACACCAGAACTTCATCTCTCAGTCAGTCAGTCATACAGTGATGGACAGACATTCAGGGTTATAGGGCCGGTCCATGGATGATACAGCCAAAAAAGAAAGAAAGTAAGAAAAAAAGAAAGAAAGAAACTTGACCCATACCCTAAAAAAACTGAAAACTGAACGAGTTGGGATGTGTTAGCTTAAGGGAGTGTATCAATCTCAAAGAAAAAAGCAAAGGAGACAGATAATGAATGTTAAAGAAAGGTCATAAGCATTTGGATGAAAACAGTCAAGCAAGTGCATAGAAAGAACAGAAAATAAATGTACTGTACATAAGGAGGATACAGTGAAGCACAATTCTCCATAAGACAATGATGAATTACTAATTTTGGCTCAGGTGGTCGGTCTGACAGCAGCACTGACTGCCTTGTTAAAGCTGCGTCAAAATAAAATTATGTGTCATTCCTTTTTTATTTTACCCAATTCCATTATATTCAGTTCTAGGAAAGGTATAGCGAGTGACAGTAACTGCTGTGTAGGAATCTGGGTCAGACATGACATTTAATAACCAGGGAACAAGCTGATACTGTTTGATCACATCAGCCTATTGTTCTGCCATGGATTATAGAGACAAATGGTGGCATGAACAAGATTTAGAATAGACAATTTTCTCTCCAATGTCTGTAAAACAATGTGCGTGGGAGCACAGTAAAATAAAACTCCAATACCTTTCACTGTTGTTTTTTTTCTTCCTTCTGCTTGATCACTCTCACACACCCTTCCTCTCTCGCTTATTCACTCGCACAAACACAAACAGATTTTTGCAGGTACACGCACACACACACACCTGCACACGAAAGTCATTGACAGTGAGCTGTAGCTCTACTGCCATCTAGAGGTTGTGTGTGGTAGCATATACCGGATTGATTGCACCACAGCGATGAGAGCTACGGCACACATATACATACACACACACAGTCATTGAGGCATAGTCAGATTGATTCGAACTTGCTTTCTGCTCCTTGTGTCACATTTTGAGATTTGGGGAAAAAAAGGAAAAAAAAGAAGAAAAAAAAGTTGTAGACATGCTCATCACGCTGCTGCACTTTTTCAATAAGTATGTTTTTCACAAATGAGCGGGAGACAAATGACGTGTCATTTGTAATATGTTGTGTAGATCACGTTCCCAGAAGTGTCTGAGCATTTTCAGAGTGACCTGTGTGCAACATCTGTTTGAGTCTGTATGAGACTGTGAGAGCTATGCACATAACAACAGCGTGTGACGAATTTTAGTGTTTGTTTAATTTTATTAGATATGAAAATTTCTACAGTTTCTTCATCTGAGTTTCCCTGCAAGGTAATGCTATTCTTTTAAAGTAATAGATTGACATTTCTGCAAATTCCCCATAAAAAAATGCACATTTACATTTCTGTTTGTGTGTGGATTAAACAAACAAGATATAACACATTAATGAGTGAGCTTTAGAGGTGCTGGTTGGTGGATTTCTTTTTAACTTTGGATAGACCCAGGCTAGCTGTTTCCCCCTTCCATTCTCTATGCTAAGCTGAGCTAATCTTCTCCTGTCTCCAGCTGCATACAAAATGCACAGACATGAGAGCGGTATCAATCCTCTCATCTAACTCTTGGCAAGAAAGAAAAAAAGTATGATTCTCAAAATGTCAAACTATTCCTTAAAGGACTAACAAACCAACTGTCATTAGGGAGAGATTTATGAAGAGAAAATGCATTGCACCAGCTCTCTTTTCCCATCTCTGCCATGTCAAACACTGAGGCATTAACTGCTATTTTGTAGTGGCAAGTGGTATTTAATTAGCTTTGTTGATCAGAGTGCATTTATCCAGCCTCCAACAGTAAACAATCCTGAATTTTAGTTAATCACCCCCGTATCAAGCCACACCACCTGCTAATACTGATTATTTATGGATTATCACCATCAAAACACAAAGAGAAATGAATATGCACATTCAGGCATTCATTTCAGGAACATACATTTTGCTGCCTTTTCTCTATATTTATCATATATAGTTACACTCATGAACACACCCACACACACATATACAGTACATACATGCATACACAGACACAGCACTTGGGATGGACAGTTTCTGTCATCGCAGCACTTTCCCAAACAGGCTCTGATTAAACAGCAGCTTAGAGCGCTTTAATTTCATGGAAGAACAGACAGCGAGAGAGGGAGCGATGGAGAGAAAAAGAAGGTGAGAGTGAGAGGGGAGGGGCGGGGGGCTACAGATGCACGGACAGGGGGAGAAAGAAAAAGAGGGAGGGTGGAGGACTGATAGCAGCACAGGGAATGAAACAAGCAGCAGTCAGAGAGTAGATTGAAAGGATGGATGGAAGATGAGAGAGAATGAGAGAAACAGTAAAGAGGGAGATTAATTAACCAGAGGAAGGCAGCAACGATAGACGGGATATGGGGAGAAAAAGAGGACACAGAAGAGTGTAAGGGCACAGGATGAAGGAGATAAGACAGAAAGAAAATGAGAGATATAAAGACAGAGATCTGTCAGAGAGAGATCAGAATTTTAAAAAACCTTGAACGGGAGGTGAGGAAAAGTTGGAAAAATATACGCTGCAGGCAGGTAGAAGGCTTCAATATTTCAGTCATATAAAAAATTTAAAACCCGGCTAAAATCTGTGAATACTGCATATTTGTCTTTTGTTCTATCGCACAACATGCATCTTATCTCGATCAGTCTCTTCACACACACACACACACACCATATAATGCGTTCATGACACACACACACACACACACACACACACACCATATAATGCGTTCATGACACACACACACACACACACACACACACACACGTGTTTCCAGTTAGCAGTTGAATGGAAAGAGGAGAGAGATTATTAGGGATATCAAACATTGGGATGTGACCAGGGGGCCAAACTGTCACACCATGTTCTGAGCCAACACACAAGTGAGCGGCTGTGTGAGGAGAGCCTATAGCAAATGAATGGAGTTAAGCCACCAGCCTGAAGAGATTTAAGTGCCTGTGTGTGTATTTTGTGGTGCATTTCTCCATGCATTTCCACACTAAAGTGGTTAAGTCAAGGGGTTTTTAGCACACAGAAAAGACAATGTGGACTATGCATGTTCACACACACTCTCTCTCACACACACACACACACACACACACACACACACACACACACAAACACACACACACACACACACACAATGAGATTTTATTTAAATGCAGGGCTTTATAATATATGTTAAAGTACTCAGAAATCCATTTGCTTTGAAGAGCTCACTGTGGCATTAAGGAGAACTGTGCAGTGGCTATGGTACCAGAATAGTAATAATATATGAATATTAATGCTACATTCTCCATTCTGAGCTGCCTATAGATGGCACGGGACCTTTACTGCTGGATGTTTGAGTGTCAACTACTTGTATGGACAGAATATATGGATATTAGAGCTTCTGTATATGCACACTATGCCTTACCTTTACATTCTTTATTGACAAAAGTAATAATATGTGCTTTAGTGATGTGAGATGGAAATGTACGTGTGTCTTAAACTGACATTAAATGCTGCAGCTTGCAGGCTATCTAACCGTTGAGTTTTTGTAACTTTGTATCTTGTATATTTTTGATCTGTTGGGACCAATTTGGTGTTAAAATGTTTCTGCATGTTAGATAAGCTCAACACAGCAATGGTGACAGAAAATGAGAGGAAAATCAGACTAAAATACTACACAACAAGTGGAATATGGGGTGGCTGTGGCTCAGGAGGTACGGCGGTCGTCCACCAGTTGGAAGATTGGCGGTTTGATTCCCATCTTCTCCAGTCCACACGTCGATGTGTCCTTAGGCAAGATACTTAACCCAAAATTGCCCCCGTTGCTGCGCCAACAGTGAAGTAAGTAAAATGAGCTGTTACACTTCTATACTTTCAAGGGTTTAGAATAAGAAGGTTAGGTGGGTATTACACCCTTACAAGCCCAACAGATTGCCAGACAACGCCTCAGCTCCTGACTAGGTTCCCTTTGGTATAAATGGTGTGTTTGTAGTTTGTAGAACATATTTCTTTTTATAATAAAGTGTACCATTTTTGTAAACTTGGAAGCACGTCTCTTGCCTCTTGAGTAATCGAACCTGTGTGTCTTAATGGTGATAGCCATTAAGGGTGGTAGCCCCTGCCATCAGTATATGAATGTGTGTGAATGGGTGAATGAGACATATCAGTGTTCATAACCAATAGAAAAGTGCTTTGTAAGTACAGTCCATTTACTAATTACCATTTTAAAAAACCCTACCTGGCATGCACAGATTGGTGTGGAGGTCATTAGTTTATCTCGATGATATTAGAAACATGAAATAAGTAATGGCAAGATGTGAAGTAACCCCCCCCCCCCCCCCCCCCCCCCCCCCCCCCCCCCCCCCCACAAACACACACACACACACACACACACACACAGCCACATTAAGGCAGAGGAATCACATGACAGCTGGTGTGTCTAATACAACACTGATTCAGACTCCTATAACAAAAACACACACACAGAGTTGAAGTGTGTGTCAGCAGTCGCTTGGACACAAAACATCTCCCTTGATCAACTTTCCTCTTCAATCAACTTGTATCCTCTGTTGTTTATTCATATCAGTGAATCTCTTTTCATCCTTTACTCACCTCAATGAATCCCTTTATCTTTCCTCATTTATATCTACAAATTATCTTTCCAACTCTATCTAACCTCTTTTTCCTCCATTTCTCTCTGCCACTCTCCTCCAGTCATCTGCCTCTCTCCATCTACTGATTCTGTCCACTCTTCTTTTCAGCTGCGCTACTCATCTTTCACCCTTATTTCTTTCCTCATTGGCAATTCCATCACTTGTTTCTCTCCATTTCTTTTCCCATTTCACCCAGTTCTTTTTCTCAGGCTACATTTGTCCTCTCTACACTTGCCTTTCCTCTCACCTCTCCCCTCCCTTTGCACAGTTGGACAGACTAGGGTAGATAAAGTGGAAAAGAAACCTTATTTGACTAGTGAGGGCATCAGTATTTACAACCAAAGTGTGTGTGTACCTGCTGATCAGCAGCAGCCTATAGCCTAGGGAAGCAGAACACAGTGTCAAAGTGAATTGATTGCCCTACACCTTCCCAATATTAAGACTGTTTAAAACTGCTGCTTAGCATTCTGATAGCATGTGCTGTGGAAATTCTCTGTAATAGAGATGGATTTCACAAAAATAGAATTGTCTTTAAAGAGTTTATGGCAATATTCAGTCAATTATTAAAAATGGTTCTCCAAATTTGTTGGGCTGAGAGACACTATATGAAGTTCAATGATTGTATTTGTACATACAGCCACATGTGTCACAAAACATCCCACATTCGTCACCCTCAGAGACTAACGCCGGGAACACACTGAAAAGCGGCCTGCAGCGAGTTGCCATGCAATGTCTATGTAAACTCGCGGCAGCCGCACTTCGCCGCCCGGCCGCTGTCCGCCGCGAGTTTACATAGAGATTTCATGGCTTTTCGCCACTCTTCGTTGTGTTCCTGGCGTTAGAATTGCCTTTCAATTAATACACAATATTCTTTCTTTCCATTCATAGGTCTATCTATCGTTCTTCCTTAGGGGGTTTCTATCTCATCCTCCATCTGCTGAGAGTTTATCGTTGAAGGCAGAATCCCACGGCTTCACTTCTGATGATATTTCACACCTGTTGGGGATTGGCAATGGAACAATTTCACAAACAAGCAGGAAAAGACAAAGTGTCAGACTTTGCACTTAGACATAAGACAGAAGATAAGATTATACATTATACATTACATTTCAGTGTTAACTTAAAATCACAATTATCTACCCTATGAGCTCAGGTCTTCTGGTTATTGTAATGTTAGCTCTCAGACATTAGCATAGAGAAACTCTACCTGCTGATTAAAGCACTTCATTCTTTTACATTTTACATTTTAAGGCCCATAATCAATGTCAAAAATATAAAGTAAAAAAATAGCAAACTTCAAATATGAAAAAAGTGAAAATGTAATGATCTGGAAACTTAATGTGTACTTTAAAATCAAAACATTCAATCATCATTAGGTCTTCTTCATCACGATCTGTTTTACAAAATTCTCCTCATTGGAGGAGTCCAGTCTGCAGTTGAAGGACAATAGAGGGACACCACCATGGAGAGGTTACTAGCAGTTATGACATATGGTAATATAGATTTGATCTTTTGATGATCCTGTCATGAGGAATAATGTATCTTGTTATGATGTTTCTTTCATCTTAGCACTCTAGTTTGTGTCTGGAAGATTAGGATTTGCCTGTTTTGAGAATATGAGGGCACTTATGCTCTAGTGATTGTCTTACATGGTACTCCCAGAGGAATGAGGGAAACATGGCCACCTACACTGAAAAGGAGAAGTAGGAATACCAATGGAAACATTCTGCTTTTCCTCCTGCAATCAGAGCAGTTTTCATGGTCAGCTGCACATTGCTGCTAAGCACTGAAGTGCTCATTGATCCTTCTTCGAGGTCAGAGATCACTAGTGCATAAACCACCGTTGGGAGCACTGTCCTTCACCAGTATCCAGTCTCCTGACTTGAGATTGTATAGGTTTCCTGTTCTCTACTGAGGTGACACAGCCAGAATGACATTGAAAAAATGAATTTTGAGTAAATTGATAGTCCTTTTTACAAACCAATATGTTTACCTCTGCCAGGACACCCCTCTTTGACACATGATCCACACCATGTGTCAATTTAGCATAACGAGGAAAGATATTTAGGTAGGAATGGATTGTCATTAGGATCTATCCAGATGCCATCTTTTTTTCAGTTTCCATTGCTCTGCTCCACAGGTCTGTGAGATCTGCAGTAGGATTGCAAATGTCTAACCACTATGTTTCTCCCTGAGAAGCAAACAATGGTGTGCCTGTGAGGTCATACTTGGCCAATTGTGGCTGCTATTACATACTATTACATTTGGCATTTCAAGCAACATAGCATGCTACCTCAACTACCTGGCTGCAGAGAGATGTGCAGTCTTCTGTTCCAACAGGATTGTAGACTGTGAATATGGTACAAACAATGATAGGTTCTGATAGCCTACCAAGTCTGTGGATACCATAATGGCCTTCACTGCAGCTGCCACTGCTCTTAAACAGACAGGTAGCCCTGTAGCTACTATGTGCTACTTTTCTTCTTGTTTCCTCTGAACCTTGCAGTCAACACAATGTCTCTATATCTCAGACTTCTGGAAGCATTCACACCAGATAATCTGCCATGGCCCCACCTGTCTTGCTTCTGGTGTGGTGAGCAGGTCCTGTCTGTCCTGGTGGAGGGCTCAGCCAAAGTTAAGGTGCTGAGAGTGGACCCTGCCTTTTATTTATCTGTTTAATCTGCCTGTATTCTGTTTCTTTCTGCCAATCCAACATTAATGTATATTGCTCTTGGGAAATATGAAACAACTTTTTGAAGTAATCAAAAGAAAAATGAAAACCTTAAAGAAATGGTTTGACATTAATCAAATGTCATTCATTTAAATATTAGTCTTGTTGAGTCATACTAATACTTAGGGTTAGGCTTGATAGCAACCTATCGTTCAAGATTCACACTCGACATTAGACTCAAAAATTAATAGTCAAACTAGTCTTCTTCTATAGACATAAATGATGTCTATAGATATATTATATATAAGATATCAGGTGATTAGAATTAAAGCTCAGGAGGATACATAGAAGATACATAAAAAGCCCATGTATAGCGCTTGCTGAATGTACAGCACATGGTGGGTTAGAGGCATTGTGGACATGTGTCTGAAACATTTCGCAAACAAACACAAATATGACAAAAACTTTCAGCTTGGAGGTTGTGTCGTGACATCTGATGAGTTCTTGCAGTGCATCGCAACCATTAACATGCCTGAGTCATAAAAACCTGCTCCCAGTAAATTGGCTGGTAATCACAGTAGCGAGAATGAGTAAAGGAGTGTTGAAAGCTAAGGGATGAAATACTGTATCTGAAGTGTCAAATGTTCACACACAGTCGTGCTATTATGATAGCTCCCTTGAGACATGCGTGGGAGGTATGAGTGTGTGTGTACATGTGTGTGCGTTCCAGTTATTAATCTGTATGACAATAAATCTTATTTGCGGTGGACGCTAAAATTAACCAGGCAATACCAAGAAGACAACTAAATTGCATGACAAATGTAAATTTGATTTATGGTAATTACGCCGCAATCAGGCAGCCTGAGTTGCAATGTGCATACAGACTAATTCAACTGCCACCAAACTCATACATACAAATGAAGCTATCTTAAAAATAGAGTATATGAACAGAGATTTATGCACCGTTCAAACAGATAAGACAATATTACAAGCCGGGGTATTTCAGGCCAATTAATATGTGGAACATGCAAGCACATATATGCAGAGACTATATATTGTAAATTTGCAATACCCATGACCTCAATTAAGAGTTAAAATCACCAATAAATGAACCTAATTCTCTGTAGGCAATATGTTCAAGAACTCGTACTGTGAAATTGCAATTTAATGGCATCACAAATTATATGAACTTATGTATCATATTTAGAGGCACGCAATGATGAAGATTCATGCACATACTGTAGAAATGAGTGTGTGTGCATGTGTAATGAGATATCCACAACTTGAAAACTTACAAAATGACTGAGACCACTAAATTAAAATAGACTGAAAATTGAAGGCATACAAATCATGTGAACACACACACACACACACACACACACACACACGCACACACACACACACACACACACACACACACACACACACACACACACACACACACACACACACACACACACAACAAGATAAGTATACTCTACCAAGAGGCCCATATAGCAGTGCACTTGCACTTTAATCACAGAGTTCATTTTCATTTCCTCTCCTCTCTCCTTTATCACTGGCTTGGTTCTTATTCATCTTCATAAGAAAGCCGAGGAAGAGGGGCCAGCTTCTAAAAGCTTACTGATTTACATGATGAGTGTTTAGCCCCATATACAAACTCCTGGGAAAGGGCACAGGAAAAAATACAAGTACAAACAGATATCTTCACACACTCTTTCTATACACACACCCGCACACACACACACACACACACATAAAGTAATGTAATTTGTTTCCATATTACTAAGACAAAGAATCAGAGGCAGATTCTCACACACGCATATACTCCCAAATACACACATAAAAAGAGAACAAACAAAGCAGGCCCTGCTATAAACAGATGAGTTAGCGCTCACGCACTGCTTTGCTTGTTTAGCGTGTAACTCAATTTGAAATGCTAACACTGCCATAGGCTCAGGGGCATGCAGCGGCAGGCTAGCATCATCAGCCCACTTCATAGCAATTTAACTCTGCTCTTTCAACACAGAATACTTGTGCAGTGGCCCCATATTTTACACACAGTGAATAAAATTAATTGGGAATTTTTGGGGCACACATCATTTGCACGCTGGACCTACTTTGAATTGTAGATGAAGAAGAGGAGGGGAGGTTGTTGTAAATGTATCACGGCATATTTAAGAGCGTTTGGGTGTTTTTTTGTGTGTTTTTTCGATTTCTGACTCTCTGAGTGTGCATGTGCTGCAGAGCTTACAATAATGATAATGACCCCTATAGCTCCATCATTACAATCCATTATCAGTCAGAGATGTGTGGGGTTAGGAGGGAGGGATGATGACAAGGATGAGGGAGAATAAACTCATGATTAATGTGATCATGTACGTAAATATGCACATTACACATAACATAAAGCAGGCAGGCTCCTCTTTAACGGTGGAAAACTGTATTAAATGCTAGGATATGTTTAAATGCAGGCAGATAAGTGTGAAGGAACATGTATTGCATAAACAGTAGAAATTCAGTAAGAAAGGAAAAAGTAGAAATTCTGCTTCTGCATTGCTTAGGGTGTAATTCAAGCTGTAATGTCACAATTGTCACATCTTTAATATAAAGGAGAAGATGATGATATGAACAGATACATTTCAGAATAACTGCTCACAGCCAAAAACCATTAAAACGTGTATAAAATATGTGGAGGGAATTTAAAATCAAAACCACTGAAGTAGTTACAACAAATCTTAAAACCTCGCCATCGAAAAGAGGCATGAATCTAGTGGCTTTTGGGAAATGAAACCTTGCTGACAAATGCTCAAAACGAGTTCTATGAAAGTAAGTATAAAACGAGCCCAGATAAACTATAAAAAGGAGCAATAGATGCAGAGATACAGAGGGAAGCGAGACAGTGTCTGTGCTGAGAGAAATCAAAACACTGAGGTTGTGTCTGAACGGAAATCAGCCTCGATGATCACTGGTGTCGAGGCAAAGTATATTAAGTTTCTTTGCAGAGAAAGCAGGGTGCAGTTTGCCTGGGGGGATGGGGGGGATTTCCCTCCCTCTGGTCTATATATCCCTGCATCTGCTGAATAATTTTTCCCCCAGATGGGAACAGAAATGAATCCCCCTCATCGTGACAGGCCATAAAACATCTAAAATAAAAAAAGGATATTTTTAAAAACTAAGTAAAGCACTGCAATTTGAGAACGGTTTATAGTGCAAACAGCAATCAAATCAGAAAAGGACTTTTATAAAAGAGTATAGAAGCGCAACAGACAAAACTCTGGTGCTTTTTTTGACAACCGCCTGTTGTGACAATGCTACCATTTTTGACTGAAAACTCCATCACATTCATTCAAATTCATCACATCCTTCATACCCAAAATCAGCAAATCTCACAGCCAAATCAGAAGAACACAGTAGAAAAAACTCTCAAAATAAGTAATCAGTAAACTGTGTGACACTTACTTATGAAAAGCATACGAGTTGGTCCCTGAAGCGTACTGCCAGAAATTCATAAATTGGGTGAAGGGTGATAAGCAAATGAATGTAGAGTTTGTCTGTAATTTGAATTCATTTACACTGTTGGTGCTCAGCTGCTAAAGTGATTCTTTTGTGAGTCTTTGTGAGCAGATTGTGTCAGAGCAGTTTGCTTCTTATGTAAATGAGCAGCAGCCCTCCACTGCACTGAAAGGAGCTGAATTGACTGATTTTGTGTTGATGCATAAAGGTAGCTTTTCTGAGACGCATTCTTGGGGTGTGGGGACCGTGGAGAGGATAATTGTGGTACCTCCCATGATGATGCTAAATGTTTGCCTTTACAGGGCGACCTGAGGGAGTATGTAATTACTGTCACAGGGAGGGTCATTAGAACGACCAGCTGAGCTGAGAACTAAGTGTCATTAATTGTCACCTCTGTGTCATTCACCTCCACGTTGTCTGCCGTCATATGCTCCAGCTATGCATGTTTTACAGTTCTTGCACAGAGACAGGTGTGTGTGTAGATTTGAGGTCTGGTTCTGGTCTGATTCCTAAACTGGTTCTGGTTTTGAGCTGGTTATCTGCAATGATATTGTGCCCTTGGTTGTGACTGAGGAGTGTGTATCAATAAAGCTGTTGCATGACTGTTACGACCCCTCCCATTCTGCTCGCCATCATGCAGCTGATTACTTCCTGCAGAAGTTGGCAGTCAGGGAGGGTCATTAGGGCAAGGTGCTGACACCTGGTTAGGCATCTACCCAAGGTGATAAATGCCAACCTGGTCTCATTCTCTTTCTCTCTCTTTCTCTCTCTCTCTCTCTCTCTCTCTCTCTCTCTCTCTCTCTCTCTCTCTCTCCCTCCCTCCCTCTCCCTCTCCCTCTCCCTCTCCCTCTCCCTCTCCCTCTCCCTCTCCCTCTCCCTCTCCCTCTCTCTCTCCTAGGCTCCACGCCGCTACAGGTTCTGGGTTCGGTTTGGCGTTTTCCTTTTACACTCAACAGCAGCACACAAATGTCTCACTCATCCACACACTACATTCACCACTGATGCCACTACTCTACACACCTCATGCTTTTTGTAGATATGTTGTTTAAGTTACAATAAAACATTTTCATTTGGCACTTATAATCCTGACTTGTCTCCCCTCCTTGTCACATATGTTGAGCCAGTTAGTGACAGTGACACTGGTGCTAAACACTTTTTTATTGAGTTGGTGCTGCCATATTCACCAGCTACAGAAACAAGGAATTTTGTACTGATTTTGTACTGGACTTCATTCCTGTGCTGCACCATTATATTGTGTTGGATTGTGAGTTGGTACAGGGCATTGTTCCTGTTGGGATACACCCCAAATTGCCACTTGACAGTGCCGATTTTTGGCAACAACCTGGCTGGGAGTGCTGTGTGGACCAATGTGCTGCAGTCTCCTGTGATTATTTGCAAATCAATAGGGTGGGATGTAGGTGATGAGATGAGTCTTTTCCAGTTGCAAAAATTAGAGATGTTGCTCATGGTTACCAGGACAGTTCAGGTGGTTATTGCCCCAAGTAACTTGCAGGGTGTGGCTTCACTAATGCTATATGATGATTGTGGGCATTTACTTCTTTTGGCCTCGGTTGAAGCACAATGTGTTCAAATGTGTGAAGTTGTGCAATGCATGCCAGTTCACCGGGGGACTGTCATAAGCCAGCTGTTTGGGAATTTGATCTGAAGTCACACAGGCTGATATGAAAGAACTGTCTACAGCACTTGGGATGGGGGAGTGGAAGGTGCGGACTGGCCCCGACCTCTGTTATCTTGTGGTTGCTGCCCAGGTTATTCAAGTCCTGGGCGCTCTCTTGCTGACTCTCTGCCACTCTGCTGCCACTGCGACTGCTAGTGCATCTGCCTGCTCTTTTTCATTTAGGCTGCATTCAGACTGCAGGCAAATCTGATTCAAATCTGATTCCTTCTCAAATCCGATTTTTAGGCCTGACTGTCCACACTGTTCTTAGCAAGTGTCCAAATCGGATTTGGCTCTGTTCAGAATGGGCCATATTAATGACCAATCTGACAGGTTGCTGTTGCAACGTCATCGGAGCGTAGGCGTCATTTAGCGTGTATTGTGTGATGTCATATAATTGCGACAACGACAGTAACAACAAACCGGATGCAAGCCATCTCCCCAAAGATTAATTAATTAATTTGGTTTCGTCCTCTGTCCAAGGACTGATGTTTTCGACGTCCTCCATTGATATCAGCTAGCAACAACAACTGGAATAAGCGCGGGTCTGGTGTCGCATAGAGTGACGTAGAGTGACGCGTAGAGATGTAGAGAGACGTCACGGACAGTCAAATCTGATTTGAGTGTTTTGAGCTGTTCAGACTCAGACACATCTGTCCAAATGCAATTTGAAACTACCTCCCAAAAGTGGTTTCGATCTGGTTTGCAAAAATCGGATTTCATGTGATTTATGACTGTTCAGACTTCATAAGAGCCATCTGGCTCCAATCTAGATTGGCTAAAAATCAGATTTTGGCTTGCAGTCTGAACGCAGCCTTAGTTATGCTGTTTTTAGTTTGCTCTTATGCTTTCTTTTTTCTACCCTGCAACACTAAAACACATACAGTATTCTCCACTCATGCACATCACATACCAATGACTCTCCATACTTTAATTATTCCATTAAACCCTTTAATTTAGCTTCAATTTGGCAATTGGTTTAATGAACTTTTCTTTTGTTAAAGTTCAACATGGTGCGTCTCACTTTATGTTGTTGCCACTTGAGCCAGATCATGACAAAATATATCAAAAACATCCTTCCCTCTGATTTCTTTCACAAAATGCAAACTGGGAGTCAGTATTACAATTACCTCAATAAAAATCATAATAAAAAGCATTTCACTAATTACTGCTAATCACCTACTTGTACTAAAACTAGTTCAACCACTTTATTACAAGGACTTTGAGGAGAAACTGGTGATAAGGCCACAGGAATTTCGATTTAACTGAGTGAGTGTTTTGTGGGACTGACAACTCCACATTTATGTTTGTTGGCTGTCGATGATAACAGGTGGAGCTCACAGCAAGCGCGCCAATTAAAATCAAAATCAACCTGCCTGTTTGTAATTGCTTCTCCGCCTCCACATTGGTGTGTGTGTGTGTGTGTGTGTGTGTGTGTGTGTGTGTGTGTGTGTGTGTGTGTGTGTGAAGGCAGCACTAAATCTTACAACATTTAAATTTCACAGAGTTATTTGGTTATTAGACATGTTCCCAATAGTCCCTCTTTTAATCTATTTTGTTATAAATATAATATATTTCAAGTGATCTTTATAGCTGCATAAAAATGCAAAGATTACTCCCCTGTTTCTGTGAGAGAGAGAGAGAGAGAGAGAGAGAGAGAGAGAGTGTGTGTGTGTGTGTGTGTGTGTGTGTGTGTGTATGTGTGTGTGTGTGTGTGTGTGTGTGTGTGTGTGTGTGTGTGTGTGTGTGTGTGTGTGTGTGTGTGTGTGTGTGTGTGTGTGTGTGTGTGTGTGTGTGTGTGTGTGTGTGTCAAAGTGCTGTGTGTCTTATTTCTCCTGTGGATATCCTAGTACTTTGCCACAGAGATTAGGATGTATTGCTCACAAACACAAACACACACACACACAAACACACACACACACGCAGTGATGGAGTGAGCAGAACAGTCCTGATGCTCTCACTCACCGGTGAATGGCTGCTGTGATGGACTGAGTCTATTTAGAGACACACACACACACACATGCGCACGCACTCAGCTGGTGATGGAGTGAGGCCATTCCCTCTCCTCACCTCATGCCCAGTGGCTGGCTGGCAGCCCAGTGTAGACTTCCACCAAACCTTTCCACCAACCCAAGCACACAAACTTCTGATGAGCTCAATACAGTACTTACACACACACACTCTCTCTCTCTCTTTCTGTCTCTCTCACACACACACACACACACACAGAGAGAGATCCAAATCTTCAGCATTAATTCCCTTCAGTGAGTCATGCTGGGCATACTCCCTCCAGTTCACACTTTTCAGGTGTTTCAAAAGTTAGTTATTCTTTTCAAAATGTGGAATTCTTTGTCATTTGACTTGCCCTTGGGCTAATTTAGACACTTAAATTTTCTTTCTTCTTCACCATTTTCATTATCCTTTTAAAACTATTACAGCATAGATTAATATTACATTATTCTTTTAATTGCATACATTTTATAGTCATGTAGAGATAATTTGTGAGCTTAGGTTAAAACCCTAAGGATTATTATTTTTTCCTTCAGTACTATTCTAGTAAACCTCCATGACATAGATTTGATTTTACATCTCATTAGAGGCAAATATTACCCCAAAGCTAGTGAAATATCTCTGAGGGCATGTTTGATCAACCTTTATTAACTGCCCAACATCATTCATTGTCTCTTACAGACACTGTCATTAAGCACTAATAAATGGTATTAACTGTAACCATAACCCATGGGAACACCCTTACTGCTGACTTAAATTGAGGACATCTTTCTTCTTCACTTAAAGAAGTCATCTTTCTTATAGTGCCAAACAAATGTCTAACCTTACTGGACTACACTGACACTTTTCATTTTGACATTACTTCTGAGATTCTTAACAGTAGCTTCTATGAGCTCTCCCTCTCTACTTTCATGTTGTTTGGGTACAGATGTCTTAGTGCAAGCCTTAACACTTCAAAACCTGATTCTTTATGTGTCAGCAGTTGTAGAGAGCTGGGATCACTTTGCTGTCCATCTTCATTTGAGTCCCAGAAGCAATGCTGCCCTTTTATTTATAGAGACAGAGAAGGAGCTGTAGTTTGAAGACAAAATCCTTTGAAAATTCTCCATGAAAAAGCAACTATTTGAACTTTTTTGGTAATGTTTTAAAATACACCTTTTTAAACCTTATATCTCACAATCGTGATCAGCATCAGGAGTTTGCTCAGTTGTTATGCAGGAAAAAAGCAAAAAAGAAAAAGAAAAAAGGAAATAAACATTTGGTTATGATTATTTTGTCAATGTACCAGTCAGTCTACCATGTCAAATTGAACTTTCACAATTTCTTTGGCTTTAATTACTTGGAATGTGCAATAAAAAAATGTATTCTGAATAATTCTGCTCCTTAAACAACAGGAAAAATGTGCTCTTTAAAACAAATTAATAATAATAATAATATTTATTTTAACCAAAGCAAATAATTATTTGAATGACACCGCCCTGGACAACATAAAATACAATTAAAGTGACTGTGAATGAAGTCACTTTTTAGTGAGTGAAGATGGCCAAAAAAGTTAATAAAGCAAAGGCAGAGAAACTGGAAAATGCAATAATGTGTAGAGAAAAACAGATCACAGAAATGGCAGGCAGGCTAAGACTGAGCACTAGATCATATCCTGTTTTTTTGTCAGTTACTCCTCGCCTCCTCTAATAACTTCTGTCCTATAAGACGACTAGGTTAATGAGTTTACACACAAAGACAAGATCAATAAATAAAATGACACACACTGTAAAATGAACCAAAAACCATATCCAGCCAAAGATGTCTTTAAGGTTTAGTTTATTGGTTATAATGTTCAAAAAAGAAGTATATTCTTGCATTTTCTGAGAGCACATATCATGCATTCACCCCAGGACAACCACATCAGTATTTGTGACGTTAAAGTCTATCCCACTAATCTAAAAACCAGAGAATCAAAATCTCTAATGTGTGGTGTCACATTTATGTACAGCCTGAAGCTTCTCTATTGGTGCGGGATGTGAGACTGACTTTGAAAACTCCAGTAAAGACTATCAACTTTTACTGACTTTTGTATAATAACAGTGCAGTCAGTTTCAAAGCATAAGGCATAATTTAATTCCCTGAAAAATAATGTTTTTTGGTTCTCTAAGCATCAGAGTAAAAATCATAGAATTGGGAGCATCACAAATGCTATTTCATTCTTTATGGCTATGAGAAACAGTCATGACGGTCTCACACAGCACTATCCTGAGGCATTGAAATGCAATATTTTGTTTTTTTTTGTTTTTTTTAATGGCTTACTTTGGGCTGACTGCATGACAGACACTGGCTCAGTTCTCATACTGCAACTAATATAAAAACATTTACAACACAATAATGTATGTTTGTATTCATTTACAGGAAAATAAAAAAAACTGATAAATACAGTTTTCATTACAAAACACGATAAAATGTTTAATTTGTTCCTCAGATATGCCACTGAAAGTCATGGCAGACAAGCCTACAAAAACACTGCCCAGATTTACTGGAGAGTAAAACAGAGAAAAGAAGCTGAAGTCATACAGCTACAGCAGTGCAACTGAGACAGACTTGACTATTCACATGGACAAAGGTTATCTTCTGTCTACTCCTGCCTCCTTGTCTTTCATCCCCACCTCTCCATCCTTTGCTGAGGTGTCAGGGTCTAGGTCAGCATATGTCTCACTGGGAGCTGGAGGTGACCTCTCCCCTCTCTGTGTGGTGTCCCCTTGCCCTTTATGGTCTCCCTGCTGCTGTTGCTCTGTGTCCTGCCGTGGGTGAAGACATCCAGGTCTCTCTAAGCTCCACGGCGTCTCCTACAGATGTTGGACAGCAGTGGAAACAAAACAGCAAGAATATTTGGGATCAGCATGAGTGTGCTGATCTGCTAGATGACCTTTTGACTGAAAGATTACTACCTTGAATGAGTGAACAGATAAGCTGGGAGAATTCATACTGTAGTTTGGAGCTCTTTTATGTGAATGGTTGCCTCTGTAGCTTACTCTGGAACATATCAATAATTAACAGTGTATCCTTTGATAACTCGATATGCTGAATATAGATGGTCTTTTAATTGCAAGATTCACCTTCATTATTTCATATGCAGACAAAGCATGAATACAATAGTGTCTCATGAAATAGAAATAAGCATAATAAATCTTACTGAAAGACAGACTAAATTCAAACAGACAGATTTTTTGTTGACCAGCTCAGTTGTGTGCGTTGGGTCTACGCCAGGCGGGGAGTTCCGGTCCTCTGAAATGATGCCAACGCGGTAGTAACTTCAAACTGCATTCTATCAAAAGGCCACCAGGGGGCGACCGTTTTGGTGTCAAAAGCACTTCCGTCAATGGAGAAATCACCAACTTCTCACTTGATTTCTAACCTCAGTAAACGTTTTTAAAAAATGTGTTTATGGTCTCAATCGCTTCTTTAAAGCCTTCTTCAATGCAGTATGATGTTCATTTGTGAAATGTTGGCCTCCCTGATTTTATATTTGACGATAAAGCAGGGTATGCATTAGGGCGTGGCTACGTCGTGATTGACAGATTGATTGGTTCACAAGTTCAGTAGGGCGCCTCTTGCTCCTCCTGATGCCCATATAACTAGAATCCGTGGTGGGTTTTTACCCGGCATGCACCGGACATTTTCAAGATGGCGCTGCCCAGATCCGAAACTATTCGCTTCCAAGCAGCAGTCCACAAAACAATGGGTGACGTCACGGATGTTATGTCCATTTTATATACAGTCTATGGTCTACACACATGAGCAGGTATGTATACTTCAATGCACTGTACGCAATACAATAAAGTATGAAGGTGTATGTTGGCTTCCATTCATGCAAGTTCTTGTGTGGGATGTGGTATGTGTGTGTGCATGTATGTGTGCATTTGTGTGGCTTATATGTGCGTGTGTTTGTGTGGACCTGAGGCAAACAAACAGCAGACACGGCCCCAGGCTAACTTAATATGGGCCTCCTTTGACACACATACACACACACACACACACACACACACACACACACACACACACACACACACACACACACACACACACACACACACACACACACACACACCTAATCATGGCTTTATGCTGTGTTTCACTGCCATTTCGTCAACTGGATACTACCACCCACCAGCACTGTGCTGAGTGGGAGGTTAGGCTTTATCATAGCTAGTCTACACTGCTGCACATTTGAACCAGAGAGGTCTAAGGCTGTTACCTTGGCAGCGTGGTGCTGAACAATATCTCTGCCCTCCAAAACTATTTATTTCAGATATTATTTGCAGGTTGTGTTTTGTTATTGAAGTAACTGCAGTGTACTTAAGTCACATGTGTTTGTGTACCTGTCCAAACAAACCAATGGTGTCTCCAGGCAGGTAGCTGAGAGCCACACTGCAGTCTGATGAAGCCGACAGAAGAAGGACCCTATCCCCATGGATACATGTCTCCAGGTGAGTCACACGATCAAGGTGTGGGTGGAAACTATGCAGCAGTTTTGGAAGTTCTTTGGTTACTCCTTCAGCTGGTTTGAGGCAATAATGCTAAGAGACAGACAAGTAAAGTATATTATATGTCATAGCTAGTATTTTCCTCAGTGGAGGTACGAAAATATGCATTTAATTTATGATTGTGAGATACTGAATCATAAAAAACTGGATTTTATTAATATCAGTGCTAAATCATAGCAATTGATGCATATTAAGTATTTTGATCTAATGATCAATGTTTGTAAGAAAAAAAATATATATATATATATTAATCTTAGCCATGTTGCAACCATGACTAAGATTTTTAAACTCAACCCTTAAAGAATCTTAATTGTACCTCAAAAATGTACCATATTTGTTTTGTAGCATATGAAACATATATGAACCTATGGTGCATTAACGGTCATTAACACAAATACTTACCTTATTTTGCATGTTATGTAATTCTACATCATGTTAGGGTGAGAAATGGTGCTAAACACTCCTGGCATTATGGATGGGTCCTCCAAGGAGAAATCAGCATCAGTGCTGTTTTAATGTACATGCTTACTGGGGCTCAAGCCCTAAGCCCAACAACATTAAAGGGCCCATGAGGCTCGAGGGAGGGAAAAAACCTCCTGCCTCATTTGTACAAGGAGAAAATGTAGGTGTCCTACTAAAAGTCTTAAATTATCATATATTCAACACTGTATATGTTCATCTGTTCCTTTTTTTTATTACATTATGTAAATAAAATGGAGTTGCCTTTATCGAGCATTCACATTTCTCCTGTTATTTTCCTCTCACTGCAGCATCCAAACTGATAGTCACAAGTTAAACAAATGGTAAGCTGGTCAAACATTGTAAATACTGGACTGCCAATTTATAGGTTACATTTTGTTTCCCACATTGTAAGAAACTTTACGAGGTGAATGCTTTTTCCTGAGCACAATTTAACTAACATATGTCTAAGTGCATATATGCATGTATTTTATGTGAGATGGCCTACAGTGAGCTGGACTGTACCTTTTGTTGTAATTTATGTACCGTATATGTATGCTTCACTATGGGCTCATACTTGTATTTAATGCCACAACAGTCATAAAATGAGATCATTAAACTGCAGTGATGAGTGATTGTTGATGAATCATTGCATGCAAATAAAGCATGGCTGATTTGTTTGTTTGCGCGGGTTGGGGGGTGCGGCTGCAGGTCCGCCCATAAAACCCAAATGCCCAGCCAGTCACTTTCCTCTGGCACCGGGACTGATGCTAACTGAGAAATCCTGCATCTAAGAGCACAACACTGTATTCTGTTGCAATCATGTTAGTCATCCAGCTGATTCCAAAGCGTGCTCCTAACTTGCCGTGGGACAGGATTTCTACCAGAGCTCTGAACATGCCCAACTTCTTCGACTCTGCTACATATATACATATATTTCCATAAATTATACTGGAAGCCAAATGAGATGCACCCATCTGAATTCATCCCGTCTTATAAACTGTGACAGAGAGTAGAGCTCTGAATATTGTGGCAATAATACCCGAGAGGGTGTTCTTTTACTGCGATTATGAGCATGACAGTGATGCTGCTACGTCTCATACCGATGGCGTGATCCAAGTCTCCATAATCAGAGTCAAAAAGTCAAAAGGCCTGTCTAAGGTATCAGACGCAAACTCTCATGATGTATATAAAGTGTTCACACGCTAGAGTACTACAGTCAGGCTTTGATCAGATGACTTGGATGAAACTACTTATAAATTTACTTCAATCTTGAATGATTTTATTCTCATCTAGTGGAATTACCAAAAAAAAAAAAAAAATATATATATATATATATATATATATATATATATATATATATATATATATATATATATATATATATATATATATATATATATATATATATATATATATATATAATGGTTTTTAGTCTACATTTTATATTATATTCTGTCTCTTCATTGCTTTTCCTTCCTTTGGCTTTATGATCTCCCGTCCATATCACTTTCTCTCATATTATCTACTGTTCTTCTTATACACACATGTCATGGTGGTACGAAGACCCAAGATCATTGTGAATTAGTGTGGTCCTCTGCAGCTGGTATATATGTACAGTATATGAGTAAATCTACCTGTATGTCCCATGTCTTCAGTGTTCCCACTCTGTCAGCTGTGACTAAATGTTTTCCACAGGGGCTGACAGTCATAACAATAGACCCCAGGTCTGGATTGTGAGCGGTGAACTGTCCCACCAGACGGCTGTGGAGGCTGTTCCAGAGCCTGACCACACCTGAGCCGCCACATGACACCAAATCTGCACCACCTGGGGGAGAAAGAGAAATTAAGACGTCTGGAATAATCGTTGCATGACTCTTATCAATACACAAGTTGGGTGAGCACTGCTATGGAAGCCCAGTATTATTGTTAAATGATGTTTTGACCTTGCAGTGGGTGTCAGGCTATGCCAACATAAATGTAAAGACACACATATATAGTGTAGGATTTAGAAGAGAAGAGAATTTAAATCAAAAATACAATAGATAAAACAGGGTTAAAAATGACAGCAGCTACAGTGCACTGCGAGATAAAAATAAATAGTCCAACATTTAATTAAACAAAAGTCAGTGGCAAACCAAATAGTCTCCAGTCTTAATTTAAAAGAACTGCAGATTTCCTCAGCAAACAATGCAACAACCAGTTGAGCTAATCTACTAACCAAGAACATGTTTGGCAAAGCAGGCGTACCTTTACACATGCTCTATTCTGTTGAATCAGAGAAAATCCAGTAAAACCAAATATCAAAAGAGGTTCACCAACAACAACAAAAATAACTACAAAAATTGGAGCTGCAAGTAAACAAAACTAAATGTATGCCATACTCCAAAAGTTTTTGTCAGTAACATAGAGTGTTCATATGCATAGATTTACTACTGTGGTTCTCTGATCAAAAGCTAGAAGATGAGTAGCATCTGGTAGTCTTAACTGCAGAGCTGACTACAGCTCTGTTTATTTAGACAAGGCTCAAACTCAACAATAGACATACATGTGTCAGTTATGAACAGTCGGCATGTAGTCCAAGGCCCAGAGGCTGATAATGTTTTTATTTTATTTTATAACCAGGCTAAACAGGTAGCAAACAGATGCAGCAACTAGGAATAACAAAATCAAACTTAAATATTGTTCATGTAAATAATTAAACAAAAGACATTTTGGAGCTTGAGATGCTGCGTATGCAAAGAAGTGAAAAGCTGGAAAACTTCAGGCAAGATCATCACATCAAACAATCATTGATGTGTAGTTACTTTACATTATCTTTTGTAGCCTTTTTGTGAACATAATACACACAGACTAATGTTCAAACCTGCAAGTGTGCAGCATTAAAAACAGCAAGGCCATATATGCAGTATATATGGTGAGAGAAAAAGCTTCTGATTGAACTCTTTCAACCTTTTAAAGTAACTTCACTTTGTTTGCAGGGTCCCACATGATGGCTCAAAGTATGTGTAAAGGAAAATGTTGCATACATTTAAATGGGCTTCGTCCTAAAAGACAGCGGGAAAATCTCAAATCTAGTAACTGTCCTGAGCAGCTTTAATGACTAATAAAACCAGCGACATGCATGATGACAGGATCATTTTGGCAACAGCATGATTTAGGTCAAAATGCATAATACAGAATTTATTAGGGTAAAAAGAATTCACTTTGTGTTTACTGCTGTTATTTTGTGAGTCCTAAGGCAATGCTGCCCAACAATATTACTTAAACATTATGCAGTGTCCCATATCTTTCCAAAACTACTGCAACAAATAAGCAACACTAAGACCAATAAGAATTATTTAGTTTTTGATGTTTCACCTGTTGCTGCAGCCACAGATGTGCGCCCTGGTAAAAAGAACAACCTGGTGACAGCAATGCAGTTCTGTGAGTCGTCTTTGCCACTGAAACCAAGATGAGAATCAGGGAAATTACCTAAAAAATGAAAAAAAAGAATGAATGAAGGAAGGAAGATCAGAAGCAGAAGAACAAGACTAACAGACTACAGCCATGCTAGCAGCTCTGTGAGGCTCCAGGCACAGCTGTGCTTTGTGGTCCTTTAAGCATGTTGATGTTTAGTATGCATGATGTTGACCATCTTAGTTTAGCATCTTATCATAACATAACATTTGCTTTTTTAGCATTAAACACAAAGTACACATTGTTTTTATCTTGATTGTAAAATGCATAATTAAATCAACGATTGGCTCATAAACTGTACTGTACTGCAAAAAAAGTGTTGTTTGTTGAATTTGTGTGTGCCTGTGAGACCTTGGTGCTTCTCGCCTTCATCATGTTCAGCACGCGGCCACAGTTTTCTTAAAGCTTTTTCAGTGCTGTTGTTCCACACTATAATCTCTCCATCATAGCTTCCTGTACACATCAGACAAAGGATGAAAAAAAGGTAAGAACTTAGTAGAAACTTAAAAACCGCACTTTTCTTTTTGGTATTTTTTTTGTATTGAAAAGACTGCAAAACCTAACAGGCTTTCAACTGAACCAGCAGAGAGGAAAAAGTCATGCATTTCAAAAGAAATATCAACACAAGACCTTTCAGTAAACTCATACAGAGTTTGCTTGTGCTGCTGAATCATGCAAGCTAGTCACTAAAAAACACTTTAAAGTGTTAGACCTCAACATCTGTTCCCAGCTACCAGCTGTTCCCCACTCAATCCTTAATATTCACCTTAAAACAAAGTGCTTTTCAAATCATCTACATTATATGTTGTTGGCATTGTTGGAAAATTGGCGTTTGTTGTACTGGTATTAAGTAATTGGATGCAACAGATAAGATTCCAGCTTTGTGGAAAAGCACTGTAGTTGTTCACTTGAGCAAAATTGGTGATGTCTCTGATCTAAACAACTACTATCCAATATCTTGGACTTCCTTTCTTGGCAAAAATCCTAGAGTCATTGGTCAACTATCCGCCTTTATTGACTCATTAAACCTATTACAAAAACAACAGTCTGGTTATCACCCCTGTCACAGCACAATTAGTCAGTTTCAGTCAATGACAACACTGTGTCTTCCTTGGATTTAAAAAGAAAAATGGACCTCTCAAAGACATTTGATGCTGTTGATCATAAAACTCAAACAACTGTTGTTGGTCATGGTGTTCACTCAAGCAAACCCTCTTACTATCAGTAATGGGTTGCCACAGAGGTCTATCCTTGATCTATTGCTGTTTACATTATACACTTAATAACATATGTCTCCGTAATCAATAGTCTAGTTTTTGCAGATGATAGTTTTACATATCCCACAAGCGCAGGCCCTGATTCATCTTCAGTCTGCCTTTGATGCTTTCTAATTATGACTCCTTAATCACAGAGTAATTATAAATGCAAAAAAGACTCTCCACCAATGATTCTCTGATTATCCTGCAATTAAAACTTTAAATAGCACTCATATTACTCTTGCTGAGTCATACAAATACTAAATATGGCTTGACAGCAGATTATTCAAGATTTATGTTTAACATTTGATTCAGAAATTTAAAATCAAATTAGGTTTCTTGTATCCTACCTGACATCCTCCAAAGTTGGCTTGACTTGGCTATGGAGATATTTTGTACTCTGCCCCATCAACACTTCATCAGCTAAACCCTGTGTATCATAGTGCATTACGCTTTATCACAAATCATACATTTCACACTTCTGTATCACACGATTGGATGGACTTCCTTACAATCAAGGAGAAATACCCATCTCATGTTATTCATATATCAAGCTCTATCGTTTAACCTTCAAAACTACCTCACATATAACTCAGATATACTTCATGTTCACTATAACGTTAGCTGAACTGGTTTCAGGTTCTCTACAAATTTTAAATGGGATGAACTGCAAACTGATAGATTCAAACTAGAGTCTTATATTTCTCTTGGAGATTTTAAAGCTTTTTTTTCATGATTCTTGAAAAAAGTTTTTATTACATTTTTGTGCATTGTGTAGTCGTGTTGTGTCGGTCTGCTGATTGTGGTCTTGTCTTATGAATGTTTCTTGTTCTCAAAACTCTCCTCGAAAAGAGATATTAATCTCAATGAGATTGCCTAATTAAATAAAGATTTAAAAAACAAGAACATGTAAGAAAGAGTAAGTGTGTGTGTGTGTGTGTTTGTGTGTACTTGCATGTGTGTTTCTCTGTGTGATAAAAAATATAAGGCAGGAATCTCATCTGGTGGTTCAATAGTTGAACAGCAAGACTTGATGAGATGTGTGAGGAGTGTGTTAGATATGGGAGGTGTGTATGTGTGAGCAATAGGAGGTATGAAGTATATGAGAGTGTGGCATTATTCATGAAGCCCAGGGTCAACTGTGTGTGTGTGTGTGTGTGTGTGTGTGTGTGTGTGTGTGTGTGTGTGTGTGTGTGTGTGTGTGTGTGTGTGTGTGTGTGTGTGTGTGTGTGTGTGTGTGTGTGTGTGTGTGTGTGTGAGAGACAGAGATAGAGGTGGTGCAAGAGTGCAGATATCTGCAGCATCTACACAATATTGAGTTTTAAGATGGATTCACTTTTACCTCCATTAACTTTCAAAAGTGCTCTAATGCACTGAACCCTGATCATTGACAACACACACACACAAACACACACACACACACACACACACACACACACACACACACACACATGCATACACCCATATCTGCTTATTTATTGATTCACTAACTCCAACAAAGACATTTTATATTCAGAGCATCCTCTGCTTGAGAAAGATGTCATTACTGTCAGTCGTTTTTCTGATTTCTAAGCTTATATTTTCATTTCTAACAAAGTTTGGTGCGCCGTCTTAGATGATTCGGTCCTTGGTCACTTGGAAGGTGTTCAGCCATGGAGGATTAAAGGATCCGAGGAGAGACGGAAGAGTGAATAGGGGGATTGTGACTGAAGGTGGTACACAGGACCCCTGTCTACATGCACCCTGCTGTGTGTGTTTGAGTGTGTGTGTGTGTGTGTGTGTGTGTGTGTGTGTGTGTGTGTGTGTGTGCATTTGTGTTTGACAGTGTCTGTGTGTGAGAAGCCAAGCAGAACCTCGCCTAGACTTTGAATATGGATGAGGAGGCTTCAGTCCCACATCAGCCAAATGTTCCTGCTGCAACTTGATTCAACTTCAGACACAAACAAACAGATGCACATACACACTCATGAAAACACACACACACACACACACATGCATGCACAGTCCAACAGAACTTTAAATTGACTTTTGTCACTGGTGGCCATGATGCCACTACTGCCTTCACTTGGCGGCTCTCACACATAATTTGGCAGCACACACGCTTTGATATGAAAGTGTGTGATTACTCACTGCAACCCTGAAGAAATATGCTGCCAACTGAAACTAATGCATCATCGCTTTTAGACGTCTTTGTGTTTGGCGGATTTGGAAAATAAATCATTTGCAAAAATTGTTAATTTAGAAAAGAACAGAGATAGTTCACTTTTTGCTTTAGTATGGAAAGAAGTGTGAAAATATAGGGGATTAAGATATGAATGTGATATATACTTTTGTACTTCCCTAAAGCCAAATGATATTAAAGCCAAGTTGTATTATGTGAATTAATTATATAATTTTATGATTTTTCTGGGTAAGATATTGGTTGATCTCGATACACCTGTTCCTCTGACAACAGAAAACTATTCCATCAACTGAAAGGTCACAGTGCCTATAGGAACAAAACACAAGCTTGCAGCTTCATGCCAAAGATATTATCAGGTAGAGAGCTGAAATGTGTTTTAGACTTTAAAAATACTGCATATGAGGTAGATCATTTGCATTCATCTGACAAGTTTCTATGGCCTGGAGAGGCATCAATATTGTGACACCAATGGATGACTGACAGCAGGTTATGAACGGAGAGAAATCACAGATTAAAGGGGGGATTTCTTGCAAACACTTCTTGCTGGCAAAAGCAAAAATATTCATTGTTTTGTCAATTTTCTTTTTTTTTTTTACAAACCACATGGTCATATTTCAGTATAAAAATAAACACACCTTCAAACACAACCGCAGGTATAATTTCCTTTTCTCTTTCTAGCAGACACAACCCCCACCCTACAGCACACACACACACACGCTTGAAAAATCAGAAAGTACTCTGTCTCATTTCCCCTCACTCCCACTGAGAGAGCTCTAATAAACATAATTTAAATTGGGCATTTGGATTAAATTGGAGGTGGAGGGTGTGTGTGTGTGGGTGGGGGAAGAAATGCAGCAGGCTAACTAGGGAGACAAGGTAAAAAATAAACAGAAGTGAACGGGAAAGTTAGAGACTGGGAGGAAAGGAGGAAGCAGGCAGAGAGAGGAGCTGAACACACCAACAAAGAAATTGGGGAGCGAACTTTGAAGTAGTTTCAAGTTCCAAGTACAGTTAAGTAGCTCCTGAATTGGGCTTTTGTTCCAGCACCAACTATTCATTTCTTTCCAAACCATTTCTCCCCCCAGCTTTGAGCACATCCACTCTTATCTACCTTTCCACTGCCATCCCTCACTTTATCTCGCTTCTATACTTATCTCTGGGGTTGATGTGACCCAGACGGACAGAGCGGGTCTGCAGTTTATGTCTGCGCTCTGCTCGTACAGACTGGTAAACTGATACTGAACTTTCACTAAGTGAGCCAAAGATAAAACTGAAAACCGAGGAGCATACTGGGGCAAATTGGGAGCAGAGTGTTTGTAGTTTGATGATTATAGAAGAGGACCAGTGACTGGAGGTTTGCCAGTTCAATCCCTGAGGCAGAAAAATATCTAAGAAAGTGATGAGTGCTGAGTTGTTGCTGGTATTTCAAAGTATGTTGTTTTCACTTTATAAAGACCTTAAGAGACAAGGTAAACCTAGATTTCTCCTGTTAGCATTTTAACTTGTGAAATATTTTTAATGTGATGAACACATTCTTTGTTGCTTTGGTTAATGGGGGTTTTCAGCCTTGAATTGCTCGATGTGACAGCTTGGCAAATGGGATTAAGTTCTGCTTCCAGGGAGCACAAAATCCTAAAAACAAAATAAAATCATGCGCACAAACTTTGGAGACAAGTTCCAAAGTCTGCAAGAACTCATAGCAGTATAATAAAATATGAAGTGATTGAAAGGAAAAGATCTCAGACCTCTTGTCTGCTCTTCCATTAGCCAGAGGCGCCCAATGTTTTTGAATTTTAATAAGTCCTGGTGTGATTTTAGGACTCTACCCTAATTTCATGTGCGTGTGCGTAATTCCCACTTCCTGCCACTGAACCCATTCACTGATCAGCTGCCTGGAAACATTTCTGTGGTGTATATAGCTTATTTCTTTTTGTGGAGCAACACTACAACAAAGGGAATAAAAAAGGAAACGATAAATACAGAGAATTCCCAATCAAACTATAGACCAACCCACAACCTGCACAGACTTTAAAAAAAGAACAAAACAAAAACAGAAGAGGAAATATGTTGGTTCTGAGTAATTATCCTTCCAAGCTCTCAGTGTGTAGTGCTTAGTTATGGTCATATTACCACACACACATACACACACACACATACACACACACACACACACACACACACACACACACACACACACACACAGGGAGAGAAAGATTATTGCTTTACATATGTATATATATACACATGTATATATCCATATATATACACATGTATATATTTCTGACCTTTCCACTTCATTGGCCTTCAATAAAAGTCTAATTAAGAATATATTTAGGATGGGACTTGCAAATTAATAGGCTACATGTGGAGATTTCGGTGCTTGTTGGAGGCAAATGTCAGCTCACAATAGAGAAAATGGAAGCTGTAGTTCCTCTGAGGATTGAAAAACCTAATTATGGAAAAAACTCAAACAACTATCATACAGTTTATTTCAACAGTGTGGCTTACAATAAAGAAGGACAAGAGTGAGGAACTCTTGACTTTAAAGTGTTCCGCAAATCTTAATAACTTACATAATATTGATTGAAATTTTAATCAAACATGCTAATGTACAGGGTGTTGAGGAACCTTCAAGTTGTTGTATGCATGTGTAAATGTACAAGGCTGCAAAGGCTACACACACAAGAACAGTACGTAGTACTTTTAATGATGAAATCTGAAACAATTACTGTCTGCACTGCAAAAAAGGCCAGCTAAAATATAGGGAAAAAATACTTTATTCCAGCAGAAAACAACTCAATGCGAGGGAAATGATCTGTCCATGCAGCAAGTTCATTTTACTTCACAAGAGATTCTAAAATAAGTTTGTTCCAGTCTAGAAATAAGCAAGCTCTGATAAGTGTCCAAGGGTTTGAAATCAGTACAAAAATACTGAATTTTAGCAAAAATTTCCTGAAATCAGATTTGCTACATCACAGTAACAAGTGAGATACACTAAAAATTAGTAAATTATTCTTGTGTGGTTACTTTAAACAAGCTGGCTCATCTTAATACAGGAGACTGATTATATGGAAATCACAACCGGTATTATTGTTAGCAAAGCTGAGAGCGCACAGAGAGGAACAATCCCGGGCTCCAGATGGGCCAAATAACTTCGATATGAAGCGGTCAATCAGTGAAGGTCCATGTGACTTTCACTGATTAACCAAGTGTCTCTCAAGAAGCTGGTTTAATAGAAGTCCTTGTAAAACTGTTACGTTCACTTCACTCATGGTGACAATGGCAAACCATCACAGGAACAAAAACATAGAGTAACATTTGAATTTTAGAAAAACAGCAAATTTTAATACTACTCTATTCACCGCAATGCATTATGGGAATGCTGAAGCGCAAAAGTAGGCTAAGTGCCCAACAGTAGCGCCAGCGCTGAATGGAGCTTCAGCCGTCTGTGCCTCATTAAAACATATTTATGCTAGTGCATGGTCTACGCTAGCTGTCTAATGTCACTTTGCTGCGTGTAGAGCGGGACATAAATACTGACAAGGATAAAGTGATTGGCAGGTTTGCCACCATGAAAGAGAGGAGGATGAAGTTTTAAAAAGGGACCATGATATGTACACAGTTTAACAGTTCAGATTATTTGTTTTATGGAGGATAAAAATGGACTGAAACCAGCAGACAGAGCAGGCCCTGCTCACCAGGGACAACAGCTGTTGAGTAAAATAGTTTAATAATTTACATTTTGCTTGTGAAGTTGTCAGTCACAATGTTAGATTAATCTGTTGTTTTACTCCACGTGTACTGCATCTTAGCACTCTGTGTGAGAAGACATATTCATGCTAAATGTAAGAATATACAACAGACTCAAAGGTAGACACTAGTAAATAAGAAGACAAATAATCTCATAGTTCCTGATCTGAGAGTTTAAATCTTGGCAAGACAAGAACAATTTGCAGTGTGCCCACACAAATATGTACATACCCACATAAAAATACTGCCATTTGCAGCGGAGAGAACTCTGTTTGGAGCATGAGACCTTTGATAACAACACTACTTACTTTAATTAGCAGATAACTGCTCCCAGTTATTTTTCACTTTTTTCCCCCTCTGAATCAATTTCATTTCCAAGCCTTATTTTTTCCCCTCTTACAATCTCTCTCCTCGGCATGAGCCCTCTTTCTTAATTTAAGTCATGAAAGTGTAATTTAAAAAGGAAATAGAACATGCAAAACACATGCGCCCTTTTGACACATGAAAGTTGACTTTGTACACACAATGAGTGAGTTAGTTATTAAATTGTGTTTGCAGGGAGAGATTTATGTCATCCATATGCAAGATTTTAGTTTTCTTGACGTTTTGTAAAACTAATTAATCAGTGTCAAAAAGACTTGAAATGTGTGTACACACACACACACACACACACACACACACACACACACACCTGTGACAAGAGTCTGCGGAGGCTGGAATGCAGCACAGAGCACATCACCACGATGCTGAACACCCCCCTTCCACTCTGATGGTTCAACACAAGGCTGCGAGAAGGAATGCAGACGGAATACTGTTAACATCCTATAGAAAGACAGACAGGGGAGAGAGGGAGAGAGAGAGAGAGAGAGAGAGACAGAGGGAGAGAGAGAGAGAGAGAGAGAGAGAGAGAGAGAGAGAGAGAGAGAGAGAGAGAGAGAGAGAGAGAGAGAGAGAGAGAAGTGAGAAGTGAGTTAGATGTGTATGAGTGCACCACATATACAAACCTCAACAACTCTGTCTTCCAGTAACAGTGGTAGCAGTCTTAGTAACACTGAAAACATTGGCAGCACTAGTAATAGTAGTAGCAGTAGATGAACTACCAGTAGATGAACCAGTAGTACGGGTATCATTTGCAGTAATGGTAGAAGTAGTAGTAACAGGACAATTATGAGTAGCAGTAGCAGTCATAGTAATAGTAAATGGACTGTACATACAGAGTGCTTTTCCAGTCTTTCGACTACATTACTTTACTACATGTTACATTCACCCATTCACACACAGATTCACACACCATTGGCACAGCCATCAGTAGCACTTTGGGGTTAGGTATCTTACCCAATGACACATTGACATGTGGACTGGAGGAGCTGGGAATCAAACCACCAATCTGGGGTTGGATAACCGCTCTACCTCCTGAGCCACAGCCGGCCCTTAAATTGTAGTGTATGTAGTATTAGATGTACAAGTAGAAGTACCAGTTACAGTACTGGTATAAGTAGTGCTGGTAAAGGATGTACTGTACCAGCACCAGTAACAGCAGTAATAGAAGGAGAATACACTATGTGAATCTGGGGTTATGCCATAGTTACGTTACCTAACCAACATTGCTGTGGTAACACCTGTCACTCAAAGTAGCAACTCCCTTAATTATGCATAACTTTTAGCCTTGATAACATTTCAATCGTTAGTTATATAAAAAAATCACCCTACATACAGTTGTCCTGAACTGGGAAATAATCTGTAGAGACTTAAATTATTTTTAGTACCAGGCTGTAAACATGTTTATTTCTGCTGTAAAGTTGGGCATTTTAACATCAGGGTCTATGTGGATTCTCTTGATTTTGGAGCCAATATTGAGTTGCCATTCGAGGAACTGTGGTTTTTAGTACTTTGGTGTTGGCTTAATTTTTCAGCCCCAGAGGTTGCTGCTTGGATAAGACTTTATGTAGCGCAGTATTGTATGGATTCAACTGTGGTTTAGAGGTGGATGTAAAGAAACAGGAAAGGGTATGAGTGATGAAAGTCATAGAGGCAGTATTTTCTTTTACTGCTGCTGATCTGTCGTCTATGTTCTTTTTACCACTGTGACACCCCAGAGAGCAAGAAAGTGTGTGGGTGAGTGTGTGTGTGTGTGTGTGTGTGTGTGTGTGTGTGTGTGTGTGTGTGTGTGTGTGTGTGTGTGTGTGTGTGTGTGTGTGTGTGTGTGTGTGTGTGTGTGTGTGTGTGTGTGTGTGTGTGTGTGTGTGTGTAGAAGGAAGAGAAAGACAGAGAGAGTCGTATAACTTGATGATAGCACACTGCTGAGTTCAGCTCACTGGGTGTGAAAATGATGATGATGAAGATGAAGAGCAGATGGGATGTGGTTATACAAGGAAATACACACACAAACACACAAACACGCACACACACATACACACAAATGAGGTAGTGATACTAAAGTGAATGGGAGCACCCTGGAGCATGCTGACTCGTTAGAGTCCAGATGTCTGGTTTGCTCTGAGTCGTTGGCAGAGAGAGAGAGCAGGAGAGGGCAGACAGAAACACACACACAGTATTTCGCACATACACACCTTCTCATCCTGACTTTTTGACAGGTGCAGTCTCTTTCATACACAACATGCAAACATACACAATCTATGAAGGTGTGACTGCATCAAAAGACCCAAGAATCTGTATTTTGGAAATATAAACTCCTTGTAGAAAAGAGCAACACATTTTCCATTTTTAGCTCACAACATTTTGTTTCATTATTAGCATTTTAATGAAATAAACACAAGATGTAAACTTGCAATACAACATTTTCCCTAACAATAAACCATCACAAATGCATGTACGATAAATGTACCTTTCCCAGCCCATCACCAGTATGCTCCTCTTCAGCAGCAGAACCTGTGAGATCTCCACAGCATGACCCAGGCCGGCATTCATTCTGTGTAGGCAGCGGCCGTTGAAGTCCCAAACCTGCAAAAGACAAAAATGTCAAAAATGACACTCAAAACAAAATCACAACACTGAATGTGCCTAATTTCAATGCCAACAGACAATGTCATGTTTCTTTGACTATTTAGCAGTAACATTTGCAGCAGTTAGGATATCCTACTGCACATCCATCAAACATGATAGTTCAGGTAATATCTTACACTGACTGTCCAATTTTGCACGATGGCTCAGTTTGGACCAGTGTTCTGGCATTTAACAAAGTAGCACTGATTGGCCCAATGGGAACCCTGTAATTAAAAGGTCAAAATTTCAACTTCTGCTGCTTCACCACGGGCTCAATGTTGATGAAAATTGGAGAGATGATGCATATTGTTACTAATTGGCCCATGGGGTGCCTTCTTCTGCTGCTGAGGATGACTCGTATCATTGTTTCTAATGGCAATGTGAGTGTATACCTGATAATGAGTCTGTGCTTGCATGTGCACAGGATGCACATGGCTGCATTCTCAAACGGGCTCATGGGGGTCAGAGAGCTGATGTAGTTGATTATATTGATTACAATATGCACAATTATTTCATTTATCTGTTGAGAACAATTGTACTAATGCTTGGGGTCATTATACAGTGCTTGATTCTGGAGTGAAACTACAGTCACAGAGCACCAACAGCACATCTTTGAAATATAATTAGATTTTGAAAAAACTGAAATCCTGTGCAAGAAATTATCAGGGTATCTGCTGATATTGATCTGTGCTCTCTTTTTCCCAAATCTAAAATCTCTACTCACTGAATGGAGCTAACTGGAGTCATTTTTATTTAAAGGCAACATGAGGCAGAACGATCGCATTGAATTACAATAACAATGACAGAAAACAGATACCAATATATAATTGCAATCAGCATCAATGCTGACATTCCTCATACCTTTGTGTTGGACCTCCGCCCATGAACTCAGTTTCCCACAATCCTCCAGGTTTCTCACCTATACCTTAATTCTGCCCTTGGACCCTCCACCCATAGTCTTCATTGGTCATTGTGGTCTATGACCCATCTTATCAAGAAAAGTCGTGACCTCACTGCTTTCCCTCTCTCTGTCGCTGCACTGCCTCAACTAAAAGAGATACAAAAACAAAACAACAAGGAACAAAAAGGGACTATCTTCTTGCCATAACATTGGCCACAGTGTAGTGTAAGGTTAACTTGGCTTTGTTCGGTATTTGAGTAATTAATACTTTGCAACCAGTTCATTTTTCTGCAAGCAACATAGTTTTTCAAAGAAACAAAGGCGATCAATTCCCTTTTATCACCAATGTTGATGACCCTCTGTACTCCACATTGGACCACAGACGTGATCCAGACTCAGCTGACGAGCCAGGACAATGGGATCACAAGCTCTGCCATGCCACTGGATTCGCTCAACGCAGTTCATTGGAAGAGGACGGATATACACACATCTGATTACTTACTATAGTAATCACGAAGTAAGGCTGATATCTGGGCAGAGTTAGCAATGAAATTATTAGATGCTAAATCCTTTTGTTTTTTACTGTATGCTTTGAAGTACTTCTATTGTGAACCATTTGTGTTTTTTCTTTTGATCTAACCTTTGAATGAGTTTTCTACACACTGTAGTGGTTTCCATTCAGATTAGCCCCTGCATGCTTCCCTCACTCAACAGACTGATAAAAAGAGCTAGCTCAGTCTGTGGCTGCCCCTGGACTCCATAGAGGTGGTGGGAGAGAGGAGGGTTTTGGCCAAACTGTCCACCATCATGGACAACGCCTCCCACCCTCTGCATCAGACTTTGAGGTCAGACAGACTCATACACCCCAAGTGTAAGAAGGTCCTTCAGTCCATTGCAGTCAGACTGTACAATGCTGCACTATAATTTGCACTTTAATGTCCTTTTTTAGTTTTTAATTTTTTAATCTTATTATTGTTGTATACATATGTTTTTGTTTTTTAAAAATGTTGTCATATCCCTATCTTTTTGAGCTGCTGTAATGATGAATTTTCCCCACTGTGTGATCAATAATGTATCTTTTATCTTTATACTTACACAAACATACACACACATCCCTGCTTTTGTATTCCGACCTTGATTTTAGGAGGTGGTAAGTAGCACAGGTTTCATTTTAGACTCAGTTCTCCCGCTTAGCTGCCATTTCCTTTTGTCTCCTCACCACACAACTCTCTCTCAACACCATTTTGGGTCCAAACCCGCCATTTTCCTTTTGTCTCGCCTTAACACACACACACATACACACACACACACACACACACACACACATATAAACCTAGTTGTAGCAAGGTTATGATTGGATTTAGGCGTTAATCATGCCCAATGTTTTTTGATTGATCATTTTAATTATTAATAAAGATACCAAAATTTACAATGAATAATTTATGAGATTGAGTACATGAATTGGCTATTGTTTTCCTTCTTTAAGGGTGGTTCCCCGAGCTGAATTTGATGTTAATTTAAAATTATATTACTCAATATAACTTTTGATTATTTCTGATAACCCAAAATTGATCTCAATAACCCTGTTGCACCTACATTTGTTATATTGTACTGGATTCCCAAAAAGATGGCATACAGACAGAAAAGGGTAGGAGATTTCTTACTTAATAAATTATGCAATGTTTCAACATTCAAAAACAAACACACGATCCAACTGATTACAACGATATCTCTAAAAAAAACAAGATGTAAAGTGCAACCACTGGAAATTAAATAAAACAAGTTTCATGTATTGCCAAATGTCAAGTAACATGCTCTCTCTCTGACAGGCTTTTCACCCTGCACCCTGCCCAGGGCAGAGATCATTCTTAGAGCCTTCTTAGCCCCAGGCTAAGGGAGATGTTAGCCCCAGGCTAAAGGAGCTGTTAGCTCCAGGCTAAGAAAGCTTTCACACTGGCACAGTCCTGGCATATTCCAATGTGGACTAACCCCTACTTTAGCCTAGGGCTTGCTGGCCCTGCTCTGGAGCGGGGTTAACCACACGTTTGCGGTATTATCCCCGGAAAATTGACTAAATACAGGGCTAATGATGCCAGTGTGAAACAGGGCAAAAGTAAATAATGGAGTAGTCATACAACATTCTACAATGCAAACTTTAGTTGTGTGTGTTAACCCAGAGCTAGTAAAAGTGCAGTGTGAATTGCATAGCCCTGGGCTTAAGTTAACCCTGGGTTAACAATGTGTGTGTGAAAAGGGACTCAATTATCCAAGAGTCAACTCTAAAAAACCCTACAGTTTCTGCTATTTTTGCCTACCAAAACCTCTCTAACTGGTCAAGAACTGTGTGCACATAACAAAATGCTTAAGTGAGTGAATCATACTGTTTTTTAGTTATAGTCCCAGGCTTTTTTGCATTTCAGTCAGTGCAATTCAGATCTCAATGCGGATTGACCTGTGGCTGTATGGTTCACAGCTGAAGGTGTGTGTGTGTGTGTGTGTGTGTGTGTGTGTGTGTGTGTGTGTGTGTGTGTGTGTGTGTGTGTGTGTGTGTGTGTGTGTGTGCGTGTGTGTGTGCGTGCCTGCGTGTGTGTGCATGTGTGTCTGTCTGTCCACCTACTTTGACCTCTCCATCAGTGCCTGCAGTAAACAGTCGAGTCTGTGTGCCATCTAGGGCCATGGCAGAGATTTCAGCGTTTCCGTGGCAACCGTGGATTTGCTTGACCTTTTGGCCTGTGTCAGCCAACCAGCAGATCACAGAGGAGGCAGAGTCACTGCTGACTACCTGCACAGAGAGACAGAGAGAGAGACAGAGACAGAGGATATCAATCATCAAAATGAGTTTGATCTATTTTATGCAGCGAGAAAATGCAAGTTCCACTGATGTATTCTTTAATGACAAAGCCAAACCATTCTCCACGCTTTGTTTCACTTTATTTTAGTGCCAAGCCACCACTGAAGAAAATGTGCAACTGATGCTACTGCAAAGTGGGAATAAGAGAGAGGGGCTGCATTCAAAAGCGAGGTTTTTAACAATAGTTGAATGCATTAGCTATTACTTGTTTTGTGTGATTTTCCTACTCTGTGTGGGAAACTAATGTCAACTTTGTTAGCAGTTGGGTAAATGGAAGAAAACATAATAATTAAATACAAGTAGAAACAAATAGAGTAGAGGACCACCAGGATGCATTCCTACGTAGTTCCTACTTAGCCCAGAAAACATTCATGTCGGGGGCAAGAGTGATTCTCCAGCATGTCCTCTGTGCCGTGGAAAAGGTTCACACCAGCACGTCCTCAGCAACTACCCAACAGCCCTGGAGGGAGGGCCGCTACTGCTGGCAATATGACCAGGTGCTGAAGAAAGTTGCAGAGATTATCTCCAAAGCCATGGAGCCAGCATTAGCAGCTGGAGCATCACCTTTTTTTCATGGCTGGAGAGTAGCCTCAGTCACAGCCAGTATGCTCACCTATGCGTCGGACTGGGAGCTGCATGTTGGCAACTTAAGCTCCCAAACCACATTGTGACAACTTTGTTGAGGCCAGACTGGGCGATATCATCAGCTTCTTCAAAGCAGATGCTCCTAACAGAGCTGACAGTTCCCTGGGAGGACCGTATAGAAGAGACAACTGAGCTGAGGTGGTCCAAGTACCAGGAGCTGGTGGAACAGTGCCAGAGGTGAGGCTGTGAGCCCATAGAAGTTGGGTGTCGAGGTTTTGTTGGCCGCTCACTGTTCAAGGTCTACACTCTACTTGGTATCACTCAGGTTTTGGAGGCTTTAGAGAGGGCCTCAAGATGGTTTTGTATCAGGTGTCTTATCAACCCTGGGTGCATATGATATTGAAAGATCCAAAACACCCAATGATTGTTTCCTGTGATCTGATTGGTTAGCCCCTGGAAGCTGCTTATTGGCAGCGACGTAAACAAACAGTAGTACGATTTCACTTACTTCCCTGTTTGTTTGTTTTTGCTCAAAACAATAATCTGAAGTCATCACAAGGAAGACGTAGAGGCTTGTGACTTTCAGGGAGCATTTTTACATATGTTCACCTTAAGTTTTGGAATTTGAACCAAGTGTAACATACTTATACTGCTATGATCTGACATCATAACAGTATAAAAATAACAATTACAGGACAATTACAAATAATGTCCTCTTTATTACCACCACAATAGCAGAGCCCATACAGTACTACATATCGAGCATTCTGAAGCTTTGCTGCATGCTTACTGCTGTCCTCTGTCATTAAGCCCATCTCCTTCCTTCCCTCTCTGGAGAGTGAAGCCACAGCATACCTGTCTGAACAAACTATTATAGAGCACACAGGTAACAGGGTGCTCATGGCTGTTAATCCTCTTCTCTTCCTTCATAGTCTCCAGAATGAGAAGTAGGCTGTTGAAGCTTAGCAGGAGCAGTTGTTGCTCCTCATGGAGGAACAGGAGAGTGCGTGTGTCCTCCTGTGTCGTTGGGAAGACGCTGTCAAGGCGATGAATGCACAGCTGACTGGACACGTCCCATAGACACAGGACCTGAAACGACAACACAGGAAAGTGTATGTTAGTGTGCGCAGAGGAGTGCATAAATGACCATGTGCATGAAAAACAAACTATTACGATAGAAATGGATGATTATCACATCAAGTTCTAGGATATTATCATAATACTATGCAAACAGGACCTTTTCTGAGGAGACTGACTGCTCTAGCAGGCGCTTAATCAAAATTTGAAGAACTCTTCCATATTGCTTTATAGCACAAAACAAGATGACTGTCGCTGGTGCAGGAGATCTTCCAGAGGAAACTGAGGTAAAGCTTTCAGAGTTTCTTGTGATGGCAGATGGCGTTTGAGCAGAAGGCAGATGGAACATAAATCACTTCTAAAATATTCATTCTCTTCAGAAAAACCAAAGGGAAGGCAAACATGCACAGTGCTACAACAGGGAGAGGAAAAGCAGCACAAGCAACAACATCCTTTTTGCAACAGAGAAAAGCAGGGTTGAAAGAAAACGTGGTCCGATTTATCTATTTTTTAAACACCAGCTCTTCTAGAGGCAACAGGGGGAAACAGGCTACCAATTATCTGATTGGGCCTCGTACCTCTACAGTAATTATAGCAAGGTATCACTGAATATTACAATCATTGATTTCTTTATCATATTATCTTCACAAGCAGAGCGCTGCACACACACAGACACACACTCCTACCTTGTCGTTGGAGTAGCTGAGCAATTGTTGCTTGGTCTGCATGAAGCGGACGGAGGTGACCGGGCTTGTGTGACCACTGAGCACACACACTGGCTCTGAGGTCACATAAGGGTTCCACAGTAGGACCTGATGGTCCACACCTGCTGTGGCTACAACCATACAGATTGGTTCGAATTAAAACTACAATTAATTAAAGGAAATCATGCTGTTTTCAGTCCCCTACAACCGATTGAGTGTTCAATGAAGCATTTGATTGTTTTGATACATCCCTATACCTTTGAGTGTGTGTGGACTAGTGTTGTTAGGCATTTTCATTTTCTTTTTAACCATAGCAACCAGCACAGGCACATAACACATGCTAAACATCCCCTTCTCATATTCAAACTGAGTTTAAGGCATTGGATTTGACAAATTAGGGACACGCATTTGCTATTCATTCTTACATCATGAAAAAAAAGTCTTACATAATCTGACCCATAGCACACATTTGTCCTCACCTATAAGATTGAGTCCACGGTGGTGGTCCATGTCCCACACTCCCCGCTTTGTAAAGAAAGAAGTGACTCTTAGACTCCTGCTTTCCTTTTCCCTCCAGCCAATTACCATGCTGCTCTGTGGGCTGGTGCTGCATGACACAAAGGCCTCCAGTGAACCCAGGTGACATACTGCAGGAGTGAGGAGAGGATCACAAAGTGACAGTTAATTAGGTGTGACGGACACTGTAAATGTACTCAAACTAGATTTAAAGAAAACAGGATACATACGGATAATTAGGCACTTAAATGAACACTTCAGCACCGGTTTCTGTTGTGTTCTTTTAACTTTGATATAGTTCCTATCTAGTAGATGTTATAATTGTAAATCTATTGCTTGTAATGCATCAACACTACACCAGGTACTAGTGGGACAGCTGGTTTCAAACTGAAACCCTTTTTTGAAAAATACATGTCACCTGTTATGGTGAATTCATGCTGGTGTCTTTGGTTTTAGACAATTGTATGTACCTTGACCACAGGGGAATGTTTAATAATGAGAAGAAAGTGTGAAAGATGGGGTGAATGGGGTGTACATTCAATAAACATTGTATGTAAAACAACATTTCAACATTTGATGGTGACACACTTCTTTCTGCTGATACCAAAATGTTTTCACTACCAAAACTCTAAAGGACATCCACTTTCTGAGATGACTGTGCTAAATGTGCACTGACTGCAACCCTGCTGTATAGTAAACCAACCAACTGGGAGGTGCTCAGCGCAGCATAGAATTAGGCGGGTTTGATTTGCTCACTGGTATTACAGAAAACGGATGGATCTTGCATCACCATCTATCTCAATTAATACTTTGATTGAGAACATCTAAATTGGATGGCACACATCTCTATTAGAAGCTGCTTGGCTTTTCAGAGACTGCACAAATAAGTGTGGGTTGAGAGATGGCATGTGACAGTCTTAGGTCAAAGATCAGCCGCATAGCTTGGGCAAATAATTACGTCTGATTACGTTTCATACATCACATCATTTCTCCGCTTCACAAATGAAAAGATCAGTGGATTCTCAGACGGTGTTGCATGAATCATCATTGATTAATGACTCCTTCTCTCTTTCAGTGACACATGCAAATGGTCAATCAAAGTATTTGTGATACTTTAGCTTGTTAGCCAGTGATGTTTCTTAGAGAAGTTTAGAATGAAATGAGGAACAGCAGGAGTCACTGTATATCTGCATCAAAGCAAAACCTATTTTGTTCTGCAGCAAATCGCTGCACATTTGTTTTTTTTGTGGTTTTTATGTTACCTATACATTTATCCTTAATGTTGTTTTTCATTTCTTTGATCACAGTGTTGCAAAGGATATGTTAATGCACTTCTCAGTCACAAAACATACACTTCTTACAAGTCTCCTTTCTTGTCCTTACGGGTCTGTGTCCATCCCAATTTTCTCCTAATTCCCTCTCAATTTTCCTCTTTGTTCCCCTCACCCTCCTCCTCCCCTTGTGGTGGCCCACGAGCCCGAAGGTTTTGGAGGTCTGGATAACCAGCCATGTCTAATGGTACACAGCCACCTCACAGGGTGGGCAACTTCAAAAGAACAGCACAAGCACCCCAGAGGTATGCAATCACACATATGCACTCGCACTCGCTCTCGCTCTCTCACTTCTTTTCTCACACTCTCAAAATACCACAAGAGACGCTCACACATACACACTGCAAGCCTTAACACACTCTCTCTTGGTGTTTCATGAACACACACACAGACACACACACAGACACACACACACACACACACACACACACACACACACACACAGACCGACACACAAACACTGCCTGAAAAATTTCAATTAACCAGCCCTTTTAATGTTTTGACATTGTCTCCTCTGTTTCCCCTTTTTTTGTTTTCCCTTTGTTTTCCCGTTTGTTGTGCTGATTTATTTTTGCTTTATTCTTGTTTTCTTGCCTTTATCAGGATCTCCCCTTTTGGCCAGGGTAGTCTCAGAGTGCTGCCTCTGCTGAATCATTATCAAAAAGCCCAGTGACTCTTCAGAGGGACTCCATTCGAATGATGCAATTGAGATACAACTAAGCGACCACTTTGTTACCCAAGCTGAGCTGAAGAGGGGTGTCTGAGGAAGGGAATCTCAGGAGGCCAGAAGTCGAACACAAACTTCATGCTAATAGTCAAAAATCTGGCTATGTGAGACTAAAGTGGATCAAACTTGGGACTGTGTGTGTGTGTGTGTGTGTGTGTGTGTGTGTGTGTGTGTGTGTGTGTGTGTGTGTGTGTGTGTGTGTGTGTGTGTGTGTGTGTGTGTGTGTGTGTGTGTGTGTGTGTGTGTGTGTGTGTGTGTGTGTGACAGAGACACATCCACGGTGTTGCATAGGCTGTCATTGTAGTGATCCTGAAAAAGTGAGCAAGCAAGTGCTGACAGATGCTCTCATCACAGGTGTCAGGGTGAAAGTGTGCGTGTCTGTGTGTCAGGTATCGCTGACACAAAGTGTTTTCTTTGTTTTTACTTCTCTCTGTCATCTGTGAAGGTGAATTTCACGCTTCCTGGTTTTCAGGTTGCGGTTGCTATTTTAGACATGAGGCTCCAGGTAAATATGTGTAACCATTAATATGATTTTACAAAAACAGCAGGATTTTGGTCCAGTTATAGACAAAAGAAGACCAGTGATTTAAACAACAGCTGGGTAATTACGGTAATTACAAGCTTTTAGATATTTTGGCATGTTGTTACTATTGTTGGATCTTTCTACCGGCCTTTTCATTTACAAACAATATGAAATAGTAGATTACAAGAGACAAGACACTGAAACCATGGAAATCTTATGTGCTTGTGTGTGTTTGTATTTCCAACCTTTTCGAACCCAGACTGGCTCATGTGCCTGGTGTGTCACTGTGTAACAGGAGCGATGTTTTCCCTTAACCAGCTCATCCCACAGGATGATGTCTGCTGAATCCGAATCCATCCGCGGACTGAGTCTCTCAAACAGAGAGATCTGAGCTGATGTGAAATATAAAGCACTGACCTGGGAAAACACACACACACACACACAAATGCAAAGACACACAAAAGCACACAGTCATGGGGCAATGGCATGGATAAAAACAATCTTGACTGTGTTCTGCCTCCCTGCTACTTCTTTTCCTCCCACTTTATATATTGCACATTATTTGTTTGTTTTTTCTATCTGTGTATCACCTGTCCTCCAATGTCTCCTATGGTGAGGACAGCCTGGTCTGGGTTACAAGGATCCACCCAGTAGTCGAGACACCAGGGAGAGAACTTTAAACCCTAGAGAGGAGAGAAATATACTCCACGTCTGTTAACAGAATATTTACTTTTTCTATTATTACTAGATACAGTATTTTATTTTATTTAATTTTTTTGGAAGATGATTTGGTTGCTCTCACCTGGAGTTTATACTTGCAGTTAAAGTCCAATTTAGACAGTGTGTCATAAAAACACACCTCCTTACTTGTGAATGACACAGCTATCTGGGGTCAAGGGAAAATGAATGAAACAGAGAAATTATTAGATATATATAATTGTATTATACTGATAGAATTCTCGCCAATATGATATAATAATGATTTAGCAATATTTTTGACAGATAATTGGTTGCTTGACTGGAATATCTCCATGTGTGTTATGCAACAGTATCATATATGTCACCCACTAATCTGAAGATTAAAGAATGCTAATGAGCAGTATTGATCAATAATTGATGGTCTCATTACTGAAAAATGTATGTTTATTTTCCAAATATTATGCAACGGCTTCATGTATCTGCAATGCCATTAACCAGAACCACCGATCAATAATTAATTGATTGAATGCTTGTTTACCTTGTGTGCACTATGCAGTACAATATCTGTACTAATAATTTAGACTTCCTATGAATTATTTACTTCTGTATTTATTACCATAAATAACATTTTCTCAAATGTGCAAACTATGCTACAGGACGTGCCCAGTATGTGTTCACATAACTAAGACACTGATCAATTATTTAACTGACTGATCAATTGTTATGTGACATTCTGAAGGTGATCACCTTGTGCACATTGTGCAGCAGCACCACGTCTGTGACCCAGAGGTCTTTGGGTCTGACTGTGCTGTTTTGTAGTCGATGTGTGTGCAGAAGGGACATGTCCTCTCCGGCCCGCAGCCCCACAGTTCCTCCTTTACTCACTGTCAAGTACTGACCTGAACTCTGCAGGTACAACACCTGCAAAAGACCACAGGACATTACAACATTACAAATCTCTTTCTAGGATTATTTTTCTCCTTTATTTTAAAGTCAAACGTGTAGAAACAAACAGACAGGAAGCATGAGTAGAGAGAAGGGTGTGACACACAACACAGGTTCACAGCTGGAACCAAACTGTGGATGTTGCACATATGTGGTATGCATCTTAACTAGTAGGCTACCAGGGCACCCACAGCAACATACTTTTAACCTAGACAAATATACAAACTTGGAAAAATATCAAAAACCTATCTACTGATCTAAAACTGTTGCAAAATTTACCTTGAGGACAACTACAGTACAGTGTGTAACATTTTAATGTAAAATTGAGTTTACAGCTTAGAATATTTCAGCTATCCTGTCATTTCCTTTCCTACTGTACATGATGGAAATCCAAGTATCATGTTTCAGCTTTTCAGTGAGACTGATAGTAAAAAAAAAACATTGTCTACATGGAATATTAAACACTAGTAGAACTATTTAAGCCAAACTGGAAGTCTGGCAGGACTTCACTCTGAATTAACTATTTCAAAGTTGAAGCGTTCATTTTTTGGCCACTTGGGGGCAGCAGAAACAGTTTTAAACACAAGTTGTGGTGAACGTGTTAGCATATTTAACTCATCCAGCAGACATGGGGTAGTGTTAGCATTTAGCATTATTAGTCATTTTCGTGGAAAAAAAAGTTGTGTTCCTGGTAACCTGGTCAGTGAGTCAACAGGCGCTTTTCTTTTAGCTCTGGTTTGGTCTCCACCAACTCCTGAGAAAAAATATCTGGCTTAGTTTTTATTTTCAAATGTTCACCAGCTAGTCACTATCATGCCTGTCTGTAATTTGATGCTGAGCAGTTAGCATACAGTGGTCTGCATCAGAGCTCTTCGTTGAAAAATCAGCAGCTGAAAACGTTGAGAGCAGCGAAACTGAACCATAACAGTGAAAAAGCAGACAGTGCTGAGAGGAACTGCACAGTCGCATGGTAATTGTTTGTGGGTTTGTCACCACGAATGACCCCTTTCACATTATACATATTCATTTGACCAATTGTCAATATCAAACTATTGATTAGTGCAGCTTCAATTATAGACAGAAGTTAGACTGTACCGATCAAAGTGACAGCAGTCTGTCTGTCTCTTTAAGACTGATCTGTAGGGGTCAGAACGGACCTGCCACCTGGAAAACAACTGACACAACAGTCTGACATTTTGACATTCTCAGGATTGAAAGATTAAAATGGAAAGCCATCACTTTATCCACAGCAGTAGGCACTTTATACCAGCCACTTAATTTACATATTAATTGATAGATGTTAAACTTTAAGGAGTCCAGAGGCATTTATCTTGAATGAGGTGTGCCATTTTGATGAGCAAAGCCTAATACTTTCCAACATTTCCTAACACAGTGTTTAATAATGTGAAATTTCATCGGTTCAGCAGAGTTTTGGATTCTCCTGCTAGTCAATGTCAAAATGTTTTGCAGATAACATGCTGCAACAGATCACATCAAGCAACATGTTCTAACTTTCATACTAAACTAACCTCTGGCTCTCTCCTAGTGGTCAGTGACCAATTACCTTTTGTACCGGGTCTCGATGTGGACAGGTCAAAGTGCGAGGTGGCTTCCAGCAAGGCACACTACTGCAGGTAGTTCTATTGATCTTCACTTTATCAGACAGCTCCAGTAAAAGAAAAGAGCACAGCCCTCCCCAGTCAACACGTCCTTCTTCCTTCACGGCATCACTGTCCAGAAGAAGGCTGCGGTGCTCTTGAGTGACTACCACGCTGTCAAACAGGAGGCCATATTCCTCCCTGGAGCCACGGCCAACTGATGAACAAGCCAGATTGATGAATTCAGTTCTCGACAAGGAGCGAGATTGGCCTGAGGTGTCCTGTATCAAGATCCAACACAATATGTCTACACACTGATGAACACAATGCACTGCAGACTGTTTTGGAGCATTCCTCATGAGACCTGGAGGTGTGATACTATGAAATACTGGTAAACAACAAGGTACAGTATGAAGTATAGCCCACTTTATAACACACCCACATGAATTAAAGGTGTTGCAATGTGAGACTATTAATAAACTGATGAAAAAACAGACAAAGACTCACCAGGAAAAGGCTCTGTAGCTTTCTATAGTCATCAGTGTTCATCCTGCTCTCAAGCTGTGCCACTTCCATCCTCGTTCCCATGGTTACAGCTCAGACCTGTCAATCAATCACCATCATACCAGGCAAGGTCAGGAAGGTAAAGAGTGTGTATGTGGGTCTGTTCTGAAGACTCACAGTCAAATAATAGGTCCCCCTGCATTTCTAGGTGTTACATGATGGGGGAAAAAACCTGCAATGTTATCCCTTAGTAATCCCTTAGTAACCTTCCATATCTGTTTCACAGCGGGTTGTCATGTCACCATAATCATACGGTAGAGCCACAGCAGCAATGGAGTTCTTTTGTTGGGTCTTTTCACTCTGTCTAAACATGTCTGTGTTGAACAGTGGTGCAAAGGTCTTTCATTTTCAGCAAAAAATTCCCCTGGCTCAGAGGCTTTCAAAGGTGGGTGAATGGGTCCCCAAATCATGTCTCAGGAATAGCTTGAGGAGGTGACAGGTTGCCAAAGCATGTCAAGTCGCTGAAATGTCAGGCAATGTGAAATAAAATACTGAAGTAAGGTAGATGAGCAGCATGAATAATAGTGTTAGTAAAAGGTATTTGTTGAATTAGCCAGTGCAAAGATTAAATGCACTTCACCTCTCAAAGAGAGACGTGAGATGATGAAAATGTCTTTTACACAACAGTTTTTTTTGAACTTGCTCATGAGACAAATTCAGTGGAAATGGCATCAAACTGAGCTAAGGTTTAGATGACAGGGTCTGTAATGAAAGCCAAAAAAAATCAATGCTTAACTGAAGCGATTGTCTTTTTTTCTTTTACAGTGCTGATAAACTGCAGCATGATCTTGAAATGATAGTTGATCCACCTTTGTAATTACACTACTAACAACAAGTAGTAGACTGCAACAGATATGTTTATGCTACACTCATTTATGGAAAGAATGGTGAAATATTAGGGACAGTTTGTTCATGTTTTGTTTATGATTGTGATCACTTTTTAAGCAATTACATCCTGACTTGTTTTGTGGCAGGAAGCTGGCGTTAGTCTTTTTGAGATTACACAGGCCTGCAGCTTCATATGTTAAGCTGATGCACCACGTATACTGCTGTTTGAAGAAAGATAAAACGTATCTAAGATTGACTTTTAATTGAATTTATTCTTAACTGAACTCATTTTTATTTGAAAAGGAATAATGTATATTAATCAACATTCAAACAAATATAAACGTACCTGAGTTAGCCAAATTAGGCTAGATTTCAGTCCCCCATGTACAACATATGACATTGTGATGAAAAGCATATACAATACAGTTAAACAACATGAGCAGATGATACAGGTACAGTGGAAGTTCAGTCTTAAAGGTGGATTTAAAAAAGCATCAATGTTGACATTGTTGGTCCTCAATAAGTCATTTCTTAACATTACAGTTAAATGAATCATAGGATGGGGACTCTCTAATTGATTGTGATATTGAAGTCCATTGATGTGATGCTCTGAAGGAAAAGACGCTCTGGCTAAATGCAGATTTTCTGAGTAGGATTGTTCAGTCCTCCCTGCACCTCTACTAGCTCCGTTTGCAGTAGATTTGAAGTTGATGAAACCAGACAGAGGAGGAGCTAAATCGTGCACCATTTTATAAGCTGGGCAGATATGTTTGTATTTGATGAAGTTTTCAGGGCTATGCAGATTATTATTCTTTAGAATATGGCCACAATGAAAACTATGTGACTTCATATCTAATGTTTTAAGTGCTTATTTGTATGATGATTCCTGTTGTTTTAAAGCTATCAAGGGTACATTAGACCAACGTATCACATAACTGATAACTGTTGAGTGGAAGTTTAACTTTTCTGCCGAACCTGAAATTTACCGAATTCTACTCTATTTTGACCTTTTTTATGTGGATTTTGCGTTTTTTTTTTTTTTTTTTTTTTTTTTTTTACAAAATGCAAGTAAGATGCAAGTAAAAGTGTTCCCTTTTTATAATACATTTTGTGGTTTGACTATATCTGTTTTTAATTATTTTTACATTTATTATTGCTTCTGCTATAGTGTGAGTAGTAGTACCCTGTTGATTTAAAATAGAAAAGGCAAAGAACCTACTAGATGTTAGAGTTAAAATAATATTACGATACCAAAACTGTACCGTTATCATGGCCCAAAAACCGTGATGCATACCGAACTGTGGGAAGACTGTACCCCTTCCCTAATGTATATTCTCTCTGCTGAGATGAGAATATCTTTCTCTATATCTACACTGTGGCCTTTGAGGGAAATGTGTTTTCGAGCCACTCAAAACAGCAGTGGTTACGCCAGGATTTGACCTTTGAAATAACATCAATTAGCTTGATTGCAACCTTTTCTGCAGATGTATTGTGAATAAAAATATATAATGCTGTTATATAATGAACTGAACTATAAAACATGCAGTTCAGTGCTGTCATATCTGTTGGCAAACTAAATCCACTTACCAGTGTTGCCTCTCTTCTGTCCTGTATGGCCCCTTCAGGTCTTCAGTAAACTCTTTTATAACTTTCACTGCTGGATTCCTTTCTGAGGTTTATTAGAGTTGCACAGTCAAACTGCCTAAAACACCATCTCAGCACCAAGCTGAAGCTGCCTAATGACAGGGTCTAGGCTTGGCAACATCATTGTCAAGTTAGTTGTATGTTGCCAGGACTGTACACACATACACACCCTTCAGTCAAGCTGGTTTTAATCATGAGGTCCACACAGTAGAGCTGGACACACATTTAATGACAGATTCAGCCTTACCAAGACATCCAATTTCATCTATTCAGCCTGCACTGGGTGTCTACAGCAAACTGTCCCAGACTCCCCACGCCTCAAGGTAGTGAAACAGACCGTTTTTGTAAAATTGATAAAACTTCAAACAAATCCTCAACCTCAGGTTAGTCCGCCTTGGCCTTGGCCAGTCTTGTCCGTAGGAGATTCGGCTGATTGCAGGAGTCCGAGCTTTGTGTCCAGAGGTTTCTGTAAGGCAGCAATGTCTGAGAAGCAATCAACACTAACAGCCCAGGCTGCACCACACACACCCACTGAGAGTTAACTAACTGCCCCCAGTAGCCCAGACAGTGGCAGAGGCCACACACACACACACACACACACACACACAAAGACACAATTCTTTTCTTTTATTATGCCTCAGTCTCAAAGACTCAGGCTAAGTTTCCTGGCAACCAAGTAGTCAAAAAGAGTTGTGTTTGTGAGTTCTGGCCCTATTGCCTGTATGTAACACAATGTGTGTGTCTGTGTGTGTGTGTTACTTCTATTCACAGATTAGGCGCTGGAGAGAAGATAATCTGTGTGAGGTACAGTTACCCCCTACACACATATACAACCTGCATACACACACAAACACACCATAGCTACAGCAACACAATTCACAAGAACATTAGTATTCTGCTGTCAGTCATAAAAGTGTTCATGCATTGAAACACAAAACCTAGTGTGAACCTGGACCAGAACAAAAATAAAACACATACTGCCAGAGCTTTATAGTGCCATTCAAATGCCTTTGAGAGGAGATCCTGAGGCGGAGGTGCACACACACACAACAGAAGACAAAAAGTCTGTTTGGGATTTGTTTAACTAAAACAAATGTATTACCTGTATGATTGTAAGCATGAACAGAACACATACAAAGACTATACATACAACACATATATTATCTCTTCCCTTTCCGCTGCCTTAGTGACCACGACCAATCCCTGTGTGTGACTTAATGGTCTGGAATAACTTGAATTAGCTGATTACAGCGGTCGTCAACGGTGACAGGATCAGAAAATTAGGTCTCAGCAATTTCAATAATAAAGCTTTAAAAATTAACACTATCACAATTGGATTACAGCAGTACATGTAGGAGCCAGCACAGAGCTCAAAATAGTCCACCACAAATCCACCATGGAAAATCCACTATTATACAGGGAGAAGAATGAAGTTGCTGGAATGGGAAAAAATTGGTGCGGATCATAGTACTGGGTGGAAAGAGATGCAGTCGAAGAAAGAGAATGGAAGGGCAACTGAGTGGAAATGAAGCACTTTCATACAACAATGCAAATCTGAAGAGACCCACTTTTGAAAATCTTTCTCAAACTCTCCCTGACTCTTGTTTAAGTCTTTTCGAGGAACTTTAGCGCACATTGTTTTATACCCAGCTGACAGAATGTTGTTTTCACGTCCAATGCAGTCAAAGTGTCAGAAAGAGGGTAAAAACAATTACAGAAATGCAGTCAAAAAGATTTGTGTAAACTCATCCAAGTTTAAACTTTTGCTGCTTTAAATTTCCATCAGTTTAAGATTGTATTGTCCTGTATTCATGTCTGCGAGAGTAGTGCTTCCAAAAAAATATCCATCCTTAGATAACCTAGAACGTTAAAGAGACCATCAGTACTGTACTTACTGTGATGAAATGCTGATGTACTCACCTTGTCTGTCTACTTGTTTGCAATTTCCTTCAGTTTGAATGACCTTTGACCACCTCCAAATGTGGTTTAAAGGTGCTGCAGCTGTGTCCCATCACTCCCCTGTAGGAGACAAACTGCAAACTGGAGCCTATGACACACTTTTCTCATTGACACAGAGTGACACTTTAAAAACTGATGTTTTTATTGTTGACACTGGAGGATTTCTGAGCAATAGTTTCTGATAAAAATCACAAAAGCTTTGCTGTAAATATACAGTACATGTATCAGTGTGATTTCAAACCATCAGTGCTCATTTATGCCACTTTTACAAGGGAAAAAGAAAAACATCCACCCACGAGCAATGAGATAAAAGTGGATTTTTTTGTGAGTACAGTGTAAATTCACACAATACAGTAGTGGTCCCCAACCTAGGGGCCAGGACACCCCAAAGGGCCCAACTCTAAAGGATCAAAAGATTAATAAATGAAACATTCACAAAATTATGGGGTATTTTTCTCTATTTTTTTCCTTTTTCCTATTAAAATAATTAAAATCAAATAAAAGTATCAGTTTCTTAATAGATAAGAAAAAGCCCATTTTGGTTGAACTATTCTACATTCACAAGTCATAAGTAGATATTGCTTCATTAAGGTGTCACAAGCCAAAAAAGTTTGGTATCTACAGTACACACAGGCAAAAAACTTGACACACACATACACACAACATATAATCATCCAAAATAATTTTGGATCAGACCATTAACTTAACATTTTGTATTTTGATAGTTTATTTGATAATCGCAAATAATAAAAAGCGGCGTGTTCTTTTGTATAGCTGCTTTTTTTGTCTCCCCCTTCTGGCAATGACAGTAATTACACTGTCGACACACGCTTGTATCATAGGCTCCACCGTAGACTACTCTGTTACTGTTGTGGCTACAACATGGTGGATAAATTGTTTCGAGCATCACATCCCCGCCAAATGACTCATTTCACTATCAGAATTTGATCTGTTTGGTCCAATAATATTGGGAAGGTCTAAAAGAGCTGCACTTCTAGTGTTTGGCAAGGGCTTGAAATGTGACGGAAGTTCTGCACTGCAGGTTTAAGACTCCAGTAAAAAAGAAAATCAACAAAGCTTGTGTTTACAGTACGACGCTTTGGATTAAGACAAGTAAAAGCACAGGACAAAGAAAGAAGACGGACTATGTCCATTTCAAATTCCCAAACTTTCTTCAGATCTTGATTTCAGATTAGATCACCTTAAAGTTTGGTTTCATTTTCACTGATACGCTGCAAAGTAGGTGATACCACTGTATAATTTAATATTATGCTTTACATCAAGAAACTACAGCAAAATAAAACTGGAATTACAGAAAATATGTTTGAAACTTCTTCAGTGTTTTTTTTTAAGACTTTTGCAATCACAAATCTTTTAAGGACATGGGAAATAATCATATTCTCTGAATATTTCTTCAGACCTTCACAGAAATTTACAGAGAAGGAGAAATATATAAAGGAATGAAGAAATATCCCCTTAAGAATCTGATAAAAGAACAACATTAAAGAGAGTTAAAAATCCCTGGCAATTACTGTCAACCTGATTTGCTTTGAACCTCAAACTACCTGATCTCCCCTCAAAGCCACAGAATTATAAATTATACAGCCCGAAATAATAAAAATGTCTTTACAAATTACAAAGCCTCATTTCACATATTCTCTAATAAAGATGTGTGTCTGTGAGCATCATCCTCTCTGGCTTCTACACCGTAGTCTTGAAGGCCTGCAGTATCATGTTGATTTGGTGGGTGAGCTGGTTGGCGCTGACAAACACGTTTATCACTCTGGAAACAACCGTGACAGAGACACAAGGACATACATGTCAATCATACAGCAAAGAAACCATGGCAACGATATTAGGATTGATCCAGGAAACACTTTGATCTGGCTGGAATGGAAAATGTCAGGCTTCAGAGAAAACAAGCCAGCATGAATTCGCAGGAAATGGGTCAAGGGAATTATTCAGCAATGGTGGATTTGATAGAAGCGGGCCTGTGATCAAACGACAACCATTTACATGGCGGTGACAGTGTGCGCGTGTGTGTGCTGGCCTGTGCATGTACAACTATTGAATGTGCTGATAACTGCGTGTGCATGTAAAAATGGAAAAGGTTGCATTGAACGAGTGAGTGAGGAGACAGAGAGGGAAACTGCAGAGGATAGAAGAAGAGAAGGAGACAGAGAAAACTACTAAAAGAGAGAATAAACTAGAAAAAGTGTCATACTTTCCATCTTTGAAGAAGGTTTTGAGAGTGTCGCTGAAGCTCTTGGAGTATTTCACAAACTCTTTCTTCTGCTGTTCCAGTGCCTAACCAATAAATACAGACAGCCTTTCAGCTCCACTTATTTCAAAGGAAGTGTGTTTGTGTGTATGTGTTATATTCTTCTGCATCTATCTACTTACCCGTCTATTCTGATACTGGTATTTCCTGAAGACTGTATTAACTGTGTCTAGCAGCTCCTTGATGGCACTCGCAATGTCTCTGTGTATGACGCACACAAATAACAGCATGTTAAAAAAACAATATATTTCAAAATCTGTCAGTTTTCATCAGGCAGTGATACCCTGAAACTAAAGTTCTTTGATCCTGCTCGTTTCCTTTTTCCCTACAAACACGCCTTCACCTTCAGCTTTTTCTCCCCCTCGTATGCACTTGAAATCTGCCGCTTTGTAAATTTAATTTTTCAGCATTCCCTTTGAATAGATTTCATTTCTAAGCCCTCCGCTGGGTAAGTAACTTAAGCAGTGACTCACTGAGGGTATTGAATTTGATCAAAATAATGGCAAAGTGGGCCAAGAGAATGAAACGCCTTTGTTTTCCTCTCTCTAGTGTGATTGTGTGTTCATGTAAACAGTTTTTGACTTTTCAATGACATACAATAAAATATCTAAGATTAATATCTACTGTATGAATGTCTGTGTGGCATGTTTTAATGACTTGATATTATGACATGTCAGGCCACTTCCACTGGTTGATGAAGACTGTGGGATGCAGTTGAAAGACCCAAAAAAGCTAAAAAGTGGACCTTAAGTTAAGAACACTTTGTAACATACACTGTTCCCAATGTTAAGAATGACCTGCGGAGCTCAACACTTCTAGCCTGGTTTGACCGCACTTTATCTTGTGATTTTATAAACACAGCTGACCAATTGGGAGAGAAAGTGTCATTGGCTGTCAAACACTAGTTCCTCTTTTAAGAAAACAACATTATTATCAACAGCAATGAGGGTTTTTTTAATCATTCTGCACACATATTGCATACAAACACTCACTATCTTGCTAAAATAAGGGCGCTGAAGTCACGCTGGTGCTCTTAGAGATAGAAGGGTCATTGTAGATAACACTCCATGGTTACTTGAGCGCAGAGATAAATGATTTTATCACCCTTTGAACTAGCTGACTGAGACGTTTTCTGGCAATGTATTCAAAATGAGTGCAAGAAGTTCCACTAAAACTTTAATGTAGAATTAAACCTGATCTACATTCCACACACACACACACACACACACACACACACACACACACACACACACACACACACACACACACACACACACACACACACACACACACACACACACACACACACACACACACACACACACACACACACACACATTCCCACACTGTGCTATCTTACTTGATGGTCTGTAGGAAGCCTACTCTGTCATTGATCTCATCTGGTATGGTGCTGAGGATGTGTTTCAGAGCTCGGGCCCTCTCATTCAGCTCCTGGAACACTGGTTCTCGCCTGTCAATCATGAACTCTGAATAATACAGAGGAAAAGAAAAATGCAGATCTCTTAAGTCCTCTGCGACACGCACATCAACACACATGCAAATAGCTTCAGGGGACAGTGACAAGATGCAATTCATAATGGGGGAATGTGTGATAAAACGAATGTGTACAGTGCGGACGTATAAAATGGAAACAGGATCAAGTATGCATATGGGTACACACACATTTAGGTGACAGTGTTTAGTTTGTTTGGTAAAGGTGCATTGAACCATGCAGGAAGTAAAGTTAAAATTCATCTTAAGAGTGTGTGTGTATGCATGTGTGAATTCATTACTACCATCAATCACTGTACACGGCACAAAGAATTCAATTACAGACAGAAACGAGGGAACATTGGAGAACAAGAGTTGATTTGTGGAGAAACAGCTCCCCCTACTGGATAATTGGACTCATGTAATATGACCAAAAACAGGCTGTGGCATCAAAGAAACCAGAGCCGAGATAAGCTGGTAAACATCTAGTCGGTTGCAGTGCCCTTAACAACACGGTCCCTGTCCTGCCTCCAGAAGACAGCAAGTAAAAGGGTGAAAAATGCTGTGTTGGCATATACATTTTGTTGTTATTGACCTGGTACACATCATCCTACCTTCCACATCATCTGCAGCCATGCGAAGGAGAGACTCGTTAAAGTTGATTTTTAAATTCTTCTTCTCCAGTATTTTCACAACAATGTCCTGGGTCAGCCCTGGGCTCGCCTTATCCGCCTTGAGCCACAAAAAAAACCAAAAAAACACAATTGCACTGATAGTAATCACAGTCCGCCTCTGTGTTTGGAGGCAGTAAAGGTAGAGGGTTGCTAGTCCAAATGATTTAAAAAGTAAAGGTTAGGGCACAGTTTTTACACAAAATATGGCAGCTCATTCCATTAAATGTAAACAAACTAACAAAATAAACTTTTTTTACCTTTATAAAGGCTGCTCTCAATGTCTGCGCTGCTGGTAAGTTGACTTCCTCCAACTGAAAGTTATAACAAACAAACACACACACGGCTTAGCTCTTATGGTGGCATCTCTTCTTGAAATCTAATTCTGCAGTCTGACACACTGCAATATCAGATGAGGACACTCTGTTATTGTACAGTGAAAGCTGTGTTGAGTCCGTCCATCTATGTTCTCCATCTAAACTTCAGGAGTATTGAGGTCTATTTCTTCCCTCTAAACTGATATTCTGGGATTACAGACACACACCACCATGCACTCACATGTGTGTTGGTTTGCATTAATGTTTCTTTCCTATTAAGGTTATTAAGAAACACAAATGTAAGATTAGTCAGATGTGAAATGAGCGGATACAAAACCTCTGGCTATTGTTTGTGGAAATTGCATTTAAACACTTTTTTTGGCATTTGACGTCTTTATTGGAGAGTGAACAGTAGAGATAGACAGGAAGTGAAGGAGAGAGGGATTAGGAGTGACGCTGCAGTTACACGGTCAGCACCCCAAACCCAGAGGCCGCTGGAGCAACCATAAAAATTGTTTTCATAGCTGTCAAATTTAAAGTGTCTGCGAGGCTTTCAAACCATGTTTCTGTACGCTGCAGTACAATACAGTCATACTCTCAGTATCTGTGCGTTACCCTAAACATAAAGAGCACATATGAAGGTGTTAAACTGCTTCCAGTTTTACTGATTTGTAATGTGTTGTATTGATGTGATAAATGAGGCCTACTGTTTTGTTTTTTATCAGTATCCTCTACTGATTTTCTTTGTCCTGTCATTTTTTTTTTTTTTTGATTTTTTTAGATTTAATAAATGTAGATAAAGAATAAAGATCAACTCCACACAGCCTGTATATCATCAGGACTGTGAAAAAACATTTGAGCACACAGATACAAAGATAAATAAAGACACATTATACTGTAGACGCACACAATCTCCACATATTAACACTTACACTGAATAACATGTTTAACACTATATTATAGCAGCTCTGATTGTCTCACTCTTTTAAACCACTGTATGTGTCTCTCTTCTTCTTTGTGAATTAAAAATAACCCTCTCAACATTCTCTGAACCTTGCACAAAATCCTAAAATCCTGACACTAAAGCCACTGAATATTTAACTACTTAAGTGTCATCCTAATTTCTATCTCATGCATCAGACCTTATCCTCATTTATTCAGTTTCTGTTTTGTTTTATTTATTTATTTTTTACTTCAGCTAATATTTTTATTTTTTACCTGGTTAAAAACAGGATACATCACAGAGTAGAGAGTCATAGAGACTCTTGAGGAGATGTCGGCTTCATTCCTCATGTCTTCCATGGTCATCCTTGACCAATCAATGGCCCGTTATTTGTGCGCTCGTCCACTGATGCCAGTCTCACCACATTCAATCATTCACGGAGATTGACAGAATGGGAGCAGACAAAGAACTGAAGAAGAAGAAGAAGAGGGCAGGACAGGTGAACAAGCAGGGAGAGATAAGTAGATGATGGTGGATGGAAATGACAGTCGGGAATTTAAAAATATGCACTCAGTTTAATCACTTAAAGTAAAATATAGACAGTAAAATATAAAATAAATTCATAAAAACATTTTTATAATGATCCCGACAATGGACCAGCTCTACTCCTTACCATTATATGTCATAAAATCCTGTTGTTTACTACTTCCCAGAAAACCTTTCAGTCAGCACCCATGATAATCAGATAACAGCCACATCGCTGAAGAGCGAGTCCTTTACTGCTCCACTGAGTGCGATGGTGACAAAACCTGCATGACTCATACCTCAATAAGGAACACCTTCTCTAATATTACTGCTGCAGTAAAAATATCAGTGTGGTAAATAAAGCACCTTGGCATATATTCAGTGATTCTTCACCTAATTTGCATCATAAGCAGGAAATGTGTGAATCCTGCATCTTAAAATAGAGAGGATCTCTTTCACGTCTTCTGTCACTTTTTTGTCACAAACACAAACACACCCGCCTGCATGTGACACCTCCAGGACCGGTTTTTCCTCAGCCATTGTTTGCCGTGTTACATCTCTACAGGATCTAATGTGCCGTCATTCTGCGCTCGACTCATCAGATGCGACATGTCATTTCTTTGAAGGCAGGGACACTAACTCACATGCCAACTCATTGTTCATGTCTGCAACTTTTATTTTCAGGATTCCCATGAGTCACCTGAACCTGACTTTAAGTTCACAGGCCTTTAAGTTCATTAGAATCTTAATTTGCCCTTTCTCATATCAATAGTTAACTAGGATTATTAAAGAAGCATCGATTTCATACAGGTGCAAGCATTTGAAAAACAGCTGTGACTGACATGGTTACAGGAAGTTCTTTTCTAGCCACAAAGATGCAATGTACGATCATTTCAGAGATCAAGTGAATAATAGTGAAAATAAGGGCAAAACAACGCTGTTAATTTACACACAGTCAATTTTGGATACAGTCTCTCAGAGCTTCAATACTTTTGGGAGGATGTCCTCTTCTTGTTTCATAATCCTAGAAACTCAACAACAAGATAAACACAGACCAACGGTGTTTCCTAGCAACCCAATTCAAATGCTTCACATAGGTGAAGGTATTCAAAGTTATATTCAGTTTAGATAGGGTTTGTCTCTGTTATAAAAAGTGGGAAAATGAGCAGTAACATTTTGCAAAGATATTTCCTGCGCATATTCTGGATAAGGGACAACTGGTGATGTGAATGGAAAGTCAATTAGTGCTATATTTAGTAACAACAACACATAAAGTCGATTGGGCTCAAAACCATAATTGATCAATTAAGGTTTGGTCAATCTTCGTTAAATTACAGTAATGTATAAAGATCTGTTTAAGATAGGCCGAGATTTCTTCCATAGATGGAGCAACTGTGATGACAGCAAAGTGGAGGTGTGTTCACTTTCGGCTTATGTGACCCAGATCTCCTCACTGTGTGTCTAAGATAATAGACTTTTCCATGGTGGACATATTGAACTTGAATTTTGAACAAAGACTGCTGCAACATAAAAAATCCTAACTGCTCCATTATGTTTCGATGTGGTGGTGCCAAGTTTCTAGTATTTGCATGCTGGCTTACTCGTAAACCTTTAATGGCACACCTGAACTGTCATTTTATATAACAAGCTTTTCCTGCTTGTTATATAAAATGACATGTCATAAATGTCAGCAGGGGTGTGTGTTAGACTACCTTTTGAATCAATTATTCAAAAAATTAAATTAAAATAGGCTGTAAGTGGTTGTTGTTGTTGTTGTTGTTGTTGTTGTTTTTTGTTGTTTGTAAAGGACTGACCAGTCACAACATCAAATGGCAGTTTTGAACTGTGTCTGGCTCAAAGTTAAAGTCATCAGGGTTTCTTTGTGATGCATTTTGTTTTGTTTTTTGCCAATGGCAGTTTTATATGTAACATCGGTGACGCTGAGCATGTTTCCAAGGCAACTGTCTGTCAGGTTGTCAGAAATGCGACATTTGGAGGGTCTTGGTAGGCAAGTGGTTACTTTGCATGCTTCATAATGACAGAGTCCCTGGTTTGATTCCAGTGAGGGACTTTTGGTGCAGGTCATTCCCCTCTCTCTTTCTCTCTCTCCCTGTTTCCTGTCGACCTCTATACCAGCTAATGTTAAATTAAGGTGAAAGTGCCCAAACATAAATCTTTAAAAATGGGACTCTTGCACTTAAACGTTTACTCTACACTTTTGTGGTGTTGTATGTATAAAGGCATTTAAGTGTTGCTGTCAAATACACAATATCAAATATTGGCAGTGTTGGGATGGCGGAAAAATTGACTTGAGAGAGAGAGAAAGATTATAAATGTTGAATAAGTGGACCACTCGAGACTCGAGAATACTCACACATTGACTGTCAGTAATTTTCTGCCACGCCACCTCAAGTCCTTTTGCTGCTGCTACTGTATTGCTTTTTTTCTTAAATATATTCTCATCATCTGCATGCATTAATTAATATTTCTTACTTCACTGGGGAGAAGTAGGAGGACTGAGCCCTTTGTTTCACCTGTTGCCATGGTGAATCATGTTATCTGTGTTCCATGGATGAGGGGTTGGTATCTCCTCATGCACGAGCTTCACTCAGGGTAACAATAACTCAGAGTTGATTGAACTACCTATTAACACCTGTTCTGAAACCCAAAACTCTGAGTTTCCTATCTCGGAGTAAGTCAACTCAGAGTTCAGTGTTAGATTCTGAGTTTGTTGAATCTGCCTCCTGAAACAGGCCCCAGGTCACTCTGAGGTGTGTATTCAACATGAGGTGAATTACATCAAAAAGACTAGGGCCATAACTCAGACAGAGAGGACATGAACTGGTAGAGCACCATCATTGTACTGTGGTAGTAATCTTTGAACCAAAGAGCCTGTTTATATTTTATGGTGCGCACTTTGGCAGGACATTATAGTTAGTTAGTATGAGCAAGCTCACTGACCTGACAACTAGGACAACACCACCATAATAACCAGTAGCTCATTTTCCATCTTCATTAAAGACAGCATTCATTAGTCTTAATAGCAGTAGACAGCTGACAGTGATGTAAGATGATGTCGATATGAACCCCTATTTAACTCCAAACAAGTTTGTCACTAATCGTTTAACTGACTGTGAGCTATAACGCCAATTTAAAAAAAGAGTTGGGCTCTTACCCGTGGTGAGAAAGTTGTCACTGAAGAGAAGAAAGCCGATGACACGGAGGTGATTAATGTTAAAATGTCTAGGTAACGTTTAGCCTGCTAACATCAGATTAGCCGCTTATAGCAGGTGAACAAGTCCGTCCTGAGCTGACAGGTTATATTGCTAAATATCTGGTGATGAATCAGCGATTAAATAAGAGATAAGACGACAACAGGTTGATTTTTGCTTAGACAGGCTACTCTGCCCGCTTTGTTGAGGGTTTGTGTCTCATTCAGGAAGTTTTCTGCCTGACAAAACTGTAGCCGACAGAGCTGGTGTGGGCGGTGTTAAGAGGTGTCCGTTGGTATCGCACTAAAGGCTGATTGTAGTTCTTTAGACAGGTCTACTCAATGTTTTGTTATCACACTAGCTGTCAGAGAAGACTACAAGTCCCATACAGGAACAGGTGAACTTTGTTTTTTAACTCTTACGATACTTTCGTTGGGGGAACCGAATATGATTACCTTTTTCCTCTTTTCCACTTTTATACAGCACACAGTATAAAATGTATCTTTAGCTATACAAAATATTTAAAAAAGGACATAATAATTACAATAACAAGGTAATTATCAGCAAAGCACGAAACGAACGGCTATACTGTAAGTCAAGATAATTCACTACCGGTGCCAACTGTTGTCACCTTCAAGTAAACATCAGTATCTCGTTCATTTCATTAAATTGCAACAGGCGCTATTTGCTTCACGTAGCCTGCTAAAAGATTGCACATTTGCTAAACAGAAGCTCTGCCGGACATTTTAGCAGGCTAATTTAAGGTACGTTATTAAACTAAAGGGAAACTGACAAGTTAAGCTAATTTAAACATAAAAAGGTGGCTTAAATCATAAAATCTCGGGGAAATTGTGTGTCACGCTTTCAATAGCATAGCTACTTAACACCAAGCCACCGTGAGAAGAGACAGAAATGTTTTTGGATGATAAAAGTAAGCAGAAAAATCGCAGACATACAAAGACGGAACAATGAAGAGTGATTTATCTTGTTTCCCGTGGATACTCTTTGGTCGACGTTCATTGGACCAATCGGTGTGTAGGGGGCGGGGTCTGCGTCAAACGAACAGGCTGTGAGCTGCAGCGCTGGAGGAGAGCAGCAGAGAGAGACCGCACACATCCATCCATCCATCCCAATTCATCACCGTTTATCGGTAAGAGCAGTTTTAAGCAATAACCTGCAACTGATTCACTCACAGTGTTGTGATTTGTCTGAATAACCTGTTAGGAAAGCAAAACCAACTTCTCTGCTCTTGCAAGATCTTCCGGTTGTGAAAAGAATAATTATTTATTTCATTGAGTATTTTATAGAAATAATTTGTACAAAGGTGGAGGAATGTGAAGGTGTTATTGCTAGTTAATTAAGAAATCTTATCAAATAATTGTTGATGCTATAATCAACATGTGTGGGGTTGTATTAAGGGGGCGGGTGGAGACGCACATTGGAGCCAAACATATTTCTTCCAGCCTATTGATTTAAAACGTTACTCGTATGTCCACCACCCAAGGCTATTTAATGTTTGTTGGTGGTCTACGATTGTATTGTGCTGTTGTTGTTTTTCCTCCATTGAAACCCAGCTTAGGCATTGCATTGTGGTTTTTGTCCTTGAAATACAGGCAAAGGCGCAGTGAGTGAATGTGTGTGTGTGAATTAACGAGGCAGATTGTAGTAGCCTGGTTCTACCCTTCCCCACCCCTCTCTCTCCCTCTCTCTCTCACACACACACACACACACACACACACACACACACTCCACTTGTTATTCCTTTATGCAGATCAGCGTGTGTGTGGTGGTATTGGTGGTGTGGGTGAAAATTGATGTTTTGATTTATGAGAAAAATCATAAGAAAATAGGTTATGTTAAAAAATGTAATATTATGATGTCTTTATGCAAAAGGTGCACAACAGGCTCAATGATGTAGAATTTCAGAGTGATATCATGTTAAGAAAGAAAGAAAATAGAAATGCCAATTCATCATTGCAGTAATCAATTATGTATAATAAATAAATAATAAATAAATAATCAACAATAACGCCAGTAAGATTTACCATAAATCTCAGAGAGATGAGATCACTTTGCACTACAGACATACCATGAAAACTTTTAAGAAAACAAAGTTGTCCGTTTACAAAACACGTCTTAATGTAATATTGGTAGTCCCAAAATGGCCAATATTAATGAACAATTACATTTTTCTTCACTCACTCAATCGATTTCCCTCTTTCTCATGACTCACTCTCTAAATCCACCTCTCATCTCTTTATCTCTGCAACTAAGATAATGACCTTCTAAATCCTCATTTAGGCTCTTAGTTCTGGCAGCTCCATATTCAGAAAAACAGGATCCCTTTCGGTCATAATCTCAATGTATTAATCCCATATGCATCTGAATCACTCTGCTGCTATAAGGTATGCTGTTTCCTTCCTATTGCATCTGTGTGTGTGTCTGTGTGTGTGTCCTGCCTATTCCCACCGAGTGCTACATTAATTGCATTTCAATAATTAAATGTCTTTCAAATCAGCCTTGCGAAACAAAATGAGTGGGGACGGGGAGAGGCAACTGACTGGGTTTGCTCACCGTGGGTGTGCATGTGTGTGTGCGCCAACCATAGCCTTTCCAAATATGTGTGTGCTGGGGTGTTGATGTATTTCTGTCAATTACATATTGTATTTTGCTGAGACAATAAATCTGCATTAAGTACTGCAGTTTTTTTACTGGACAACACAATGTACATCTTCTCAGGCTAGAACCAAACCTGCTATGTGCTGCAGTATACATTTAGAGAAGAAATCAACTTTAATCTGTCCTGATACATTTATGCTGATGGTTATTGAATTTAAATTTGACTTTAAAAACAACAGAACATCGGTTAGCAGTAATATGCATCAAATATGTTTTCTTAAAAAAGATTAAATCCTTACACATAATAATAATAATGACTTTTCAGTATATAATTAAAAATTCAATTCTTTCTTCTTTTCCTTGACACTTTTTGCATAAACCAACTCTCAGGTGCCCACCTGCACTCGACTCATGCACACTCTCACACGGCAGGTTTGTCCCACGTACATTCTGCTGCAGCAAAGACACAGGGGATTAGTTCATACCTGGCCAGATAGGAGGATGAGAGAGAGGACAGATTGGGAGAGAAAGAGGTCAGGAGTTATATCAGGGAGTAACACCGTCATGGCTTACTGGGACACTTGAATAGGACATTGCCATTGTTAATTTTATTAGTACAACCTGTTCTTTTCTATAAGACAAAAAACAGATGGATAGAAACACACTATCAGAGAGGGAGAAAAAGGAAATTATGTGTTTTGATATCTAAAATTAAATACATGCATTTTTTGGGGAAACACAAAGGATGTAAGCAGAAAATGAGGAAAGCAAAGCTCTAAGATATCATCTCTTTAAGTCAGCCAAGACACTGACTTATATTTTAACATTTAAAAATAATAATAATTTGGAAAAAGATGACATGAACAAACGATATGTTTCTTCAATTTCACCACAAATTTAAAGGAAATGTACTTCCCAGCAGTCTTTTCAACATCACACAGTGTGTCCAGCTCACATAAACACACACATACACACACCAGTACCCTGGAATCGATCGGTCGATTGATTGGTGGCATTCAGGGGTGGGCGAGAGAGATAGAGAGAGAGAGAGAGAGAGAGAGAGAGAGAGAGAGAGAGAGAGAGAGAGAGAGAGAGAGAGAGAGAGAGAGAGAGAGAGAGAGAGAGAGAGAGAGAGAGAGACTGTATCTCTGCAAGGAGAACAGTAATATGGTTGAATTGGTTATTGGCTTGGTAATACCTGTGTTTCCCCTCCATTTCAACTGTATGGCTCAAATATCAAATCAATTTGAATCTCTCTCCGTAATTGTCTCACTTGTCAGCACCATTGTCGCTCTCGATCTCTTCTTGATTTTTATACATGCTCGCTAGCTGCCGGTGCGCCCCCGGAAGTGAGCGAAATAATCAGAGATTCAAACACCTTTATCATCACCCTGTCTTCTTTGTGCTCTACCCATGTCAGCCAGCTCACCTGGCTATCACTTCTTATTCACTTCTCATTTGGCATCTGCTGCTTGGTATCCCTCTCTTACATCTATTACTCCTCCCCGATACACACACACAAACACACATACCTTCGAATACGTTCCCCCCACAGGACTAGTTGATAGTGACCTTTTTGCTCCGATGTCTCTCTGGTCTTTAGTCCATTTGAAAAAGCCTCCGGTCTTTTCACTTTTACCACTGACCCAAAATAGAGGCCGATCCAATTACAGCTCAGACCTCCTAACTGCGCTCCCACAGCGCCGTGTGTGTGTGTGTGTGTTTGTGTGTGTGTGTGTGTGTGTGTGTGTGTGTGTGTGTGTGTGTGTGTGTGTGTGTGTGTGTGTGTGTGTGTGTGTGTGTGTGTGTGTGTGTGTGTGTGTGTTACTGACATAGAGAGAGAAGAGAGACACTGTTGAGTGTGTCTTGGTAGAGTGAGGGGAGCAGTCAACCAACTTGCCATGCTACTCGGGGGTTGCTGGATATTATTGGCTCAGAGTCAAGGCTGGTATCTACATGGAAGCAGCCTCTATTCACACCATCAGTGTTCTTCCTGTTTCCATCTATCTGTCTGTTTGCTTGACTTTGTTAATGTCTTCCTCTCTTTTGCTAATATATCCTCCTTGTTTTTCTTTCTTCTTTCTGTCTCTCCCTCTCTCTCTCTCTCTCTCTGTGTGTCTTTATAGCTCACTCTCTCTGTCTCTCCCTCTGGGTGTCTCTGTTAGCAGGGATTAATAAAGGGTTGTTAACCTCTGTTTGCCCTCTGTGGAGTGTACAGTGAGCATCCTGGGACTTCAGGCAGGTTGCATAGCACATTATGTCATTTTCTAACAAGGGGGCTAAATGAGCGAAAGGCTCTGAGCTGAGGATGGTCTGTAGGTGGGTAATTGTGTCTGCCACTGGAACCGCAATAATAATAATAAGAAAGCAAGAAAACAGGTTCATTTCATTTAAATGTTATGTTATAAGTTGCATACGATATATTAAAAATAGTCATAAACTACAACGTTTTGTTCAAAAACTGCTGATTTAAGGACCTGCTTTAAAGATATTTGATAATAAGTTCACTGAAACATTACATATTTGACTTTAAAATAGAAACACTTGTGTGAATATAGCAGTAACTGTTGCTATGGAGGACCAGTTTCATACTTCTGATGATAAGACTTCATCAAAATGATAAACATGCACAGTGTAATACTGTAATCTCTACATTGCTTAACCCTCCTATTATCTCAAATATAACGAGCACATTTTACCCTTGGGGTCAATGTGACCCCAGAGATATCTGCCTCCAGAAAATGATTAGAATAAAATTATTGACCAAGTTTTTGTGTCAGGCACTTTGTTTATTTGTTGAATACATAAATAACCCCTTGATGATGAAACTTATTAGCAAGTTGACCTTTCCTCTAGCGCCACCATCAGACCAAACTTTTAAATTAAAATGAATGTATCTTGAAAAGTTTTCATTCCAATCTTTTCATATTTACTGACGACATTAATGACCACAAGAGGATGAACCCTATTGGTTTTGGTGACGACATGACCTTTCCTGTAGCGCCACCATCAGGTCAAACTTTCAGTTTTAGAGTTAGTGTATCTTGAAAATCTTTCATCGAAATCTTTTCTAATTTGAGGTGCACATTCATGACCTTTAGAGAATGAATCCTATTGATTTTTGTGACCCCATTCCCTTTCCTCTAGCGCCACCATGAGGACAAGTTTGGGGTCAAATTCACCCAAGTAAAACAACAATTTCAAACTTTTAGCAAGATTTCATTTGTGAAACGTGAGTCAGATAGTCAGAACACGGAACAGTTCTTTATTTGTGTGTGTGTGTGTGTGTGTGTGTGCTGTGTGTGTGTGTGTGTGTGTGTGTGTGTGGGCGAGAAATCAAACAACGGAATATGAATATCATTATTTTCCTGTTGGGCTGTCAAGCTTTTAGTCTGCACTACTGTACACAGGATGTGCAGAGAGTGTGTGCATGCTCCTTGCAGACATATTTCTTGCATTGCGCACAGGTCATGCTGGTCTTTGAATCATTGCGGGTGGGCTGCAGATGCTCCTGGAAGGCACTGTCTTCTCTCCATATGAGGTTTCACCAGTGCATTACCAAGCTGCTCCAGGAAAATCCTCCTTCGGCTGAGTTTCCCCCTGTTCCAGTCCTTGTTTATTTCACACCATATCACAAACGCATTGTATGCACTTACATCAATGATGTGGAAGAAGATGACAAGGGGGCCAACAGGCAGTCATGCGTCGACAGCTGTATGTGGCTGTGACCTTGTCCAGGTTGTCCACCCCTGCCTCTGTCTCATTGTAGTCCAGCACCATTTGTGTTATTTTGTCTTCTCTGGTGCTCAGGGCAGCATCTTTGTGCATAGTGCTGAGCAGCATGACATTTTTTTCCTTTCTTGGGGCAATAAGAGAGCATAGTTGCTTTGTCAGTGAAGGCAAACACTGAAGATTTTACCTTCCTGTTCTTGACAGCAAGAAGTTCAGAGGGAAGATCTTGTTTGTTTTTTCTCACTGTCCCCAAAATGGTAATCTTTCCTCACTCAGGGCGTAAGATGTGAAAAAATGATCACATGTAATGTTATGCCCATGCAGTCCTTCAGCCATATCAAGCACAAATCTTGTGCCCTGATTTGTTTCAGGTGCTTCGCCAGGGGATTTGCCTGTGTAAAGCTATATTCCAGGCATAGCTGGACCATGCATCACATGCTGCCCATATTTTGATGCCGTATTGGCAGGTTTGCTCGGCATATATTGTCGGAATGGACAGCGCCCACTTAACGCAACCAAGCATTCATCGACAGTCACGTGGGGGCCTGGATTGTAAAGCAGGGGTAACAATGCATCCACATCTCTCGTCGGCCCTGCCTTGTTTCTATGTCATCAAAGCGTATGACACGGGACAAAACCTGGAATGTCTTCAGAGACATGGTGGCTGGAAATATTGCCCTTCCAGTCTCAGCAATCCAAAGGCTTGCTGTTGCTTCACCTTTTGATTTGTAAACTTCTGCCAAAATGAGCAAGCCAATGTAGGCTGCAGATTGATAGCGCTGCGGCGCGGAGAGCCGCTGCTGGGACGCTGCTGAGAAGCTGCTGAGACGCTCCCGGTGGAAACACTTTCATTGATTATAGTGGCACCTATTAGCTCCTATGACCGCGGCACAGCCGTAACGCTCCACTGACAGACCCGATGGAAATTGGGCTTTAGTGCTGCTAAGGTCATCAAAATAGTTCCAGGCCCCACCAGACACACAGTCAGCCATGTTGAAGACATAAAGTCATTATTCAAGCTCTTCATATAATCATCAATTGAAATTATTGTACTTGGGTAATGATAATTTTAGAGGGGAGGCATGTGTAGTTGGAAAGACTTGGATGTGATCGACTCACAAGCATACATTGGCTTCCTCATTTTGGCAGAAGTTCACAAGTCAAGTTATTTCCCACGCACCCACTTGGCGAGAAGTATCGAAGTTCTCATGGGAATTATGTTTTCCCCATTCCCCTGTCATGTATCAACTCAAAAGTATCAACTCTGCACCTGCAGGTGTGGGGATGTTAGGTCACACACACAGACAGACATGTTTTACACAGCTAAAACAGCTTGGGGTCAAATTGACCCCAGAGGAAATGTGTCAAAATGTGTAACAGCACATTGAAAAAATATCATCATGATAATTTTATGTTTAATCAGTTGTCCCCATCAAATTAGGAAAAGTCATGAAATATGAAGCAAAAAAAACAAGTCAACTATTATTTTTTGAATGATAAACATGATGAGCTCAAATTGACCCAAGGACCTGGAATATTGTTCTATGCGAGTCAAACGGGCAAATCACCTCAACAGGTAGATTAGCCATTAAGTTGGTTATGGTGGGAATGTTTTAGCTCATGCAGCAGTAAAACGACGATGTGTTACATTTACCAAAATAGTGCATCCAGATTAGATAAAGTAGCAGACTTTTGGCAATGTAGCTTCTATTTGTGCCACATTGCAAATAGTGTGCAAGGTGCAATAAGGGCGAGCAGAACCCACAACATGATTGATGAATTGGCTCGACTTTATTATGAACAGTAATGGAAGTCTCCACCCTGCCATTGGAGTTTAGTACTTCATTTCTCCTTACACAGTGATGGCTTTAGTGCTGCCTCCCTCTGTACATTTCAAGCTGTCTCTGCTCCTCTTGGGTTTCTCCAGGTCAGCAGGCAGGCATAGGTCAGAGATTGGGTGTCTAATCATACATGGAATTGAGAAAGTTACAGAGACATGGGTGATTTGAGGTAAGATTGTAGGTTTCATCTAAGTTTAATTATTTTTAGTGTGTCTATGCGACTCTAAGGAAACTTAAACTCATGAATGATATCAGACTCATGACTCTTATCTCTGTTCTGCATAGCACTTTATAAATTGGACACATTCATGGCGAAATCTTGACAGATTATTCTGCCATTTTTTAACAGGAAGCCAGAAATTCAAGGTTTTCTAAGGTCGCAGCGATCTAGACATCATTCTTTGCAATTTATTCCTAGAGGGATAGGCCTTGATGGAACAGGATGTTAGCATTTTCACTGAATTTCATCAAAGTGCCTGTGAGCTTCAGGAGTTTGGAAGTGTACTTATAGAGCCCAAGTGAACCAGTTGACTGTGTGCTGTGATTTGAGGATGGAGGTGAGAGAGTAGGTTTAAGAGAGGAGGTCTGTAGGGGGACTTTGCTGCAGCCCGTAGTGATCACTTCAGGGAGGGAAAGTAGAGGTGTCTGAGGTGTGTGTTGTTGGAAGGTGGTGATGTTGACTGGGGGTGTGTGTGTGTGTGTGTGTGTGTGTGTGTGTGTGTGTGTGTGTGTGTGTGTGTGTGTGTGTGTGTGTGTGTGTGTGTGTGTGTGTGTGTGTGTGTGGTGTGTGTGTGTGTGTGTGTGTTGTGTGTGTGTGCGTGTTGTGTGCATGTGTGCGGTGTGTGTATTGTGTCAGAGTGTTAATGGAGTAGAACTGGGAGTGGTGTCGAGTCTTGGTGAGGGTGGTGAGTGTGTGGTGTGTGAGTATGCTGATAGCTACGTGTGTGTGTGTGTGTGTGTGTGTGTGTGTGTGTGTGTGTGTGTGTGTGTGTGTGTGTGTGTGTGTGTGTGTGTGTGTGTGTGTGTGTGTGTGAAAAGGAAGAGAGTTTATCTGCCTATATGGAAGGGGGAAGATATCTTTCAAGTGGTAAATATTTCTTCTGTCAGCTTGGCAAAACGAAAAATGAATTCCATCACTTGCAGTTGCCTTGGTAACCTTGTCTTGGAAGCATATGTGGAAATGTGTGTGTGTGTGTGTGTGTGTGTGTGTGTGTGTGTGTGTGTGTGTGTGTGTGTGTGTGTGTGTGTGTGCTGTGTGTGTGTGTGTGTGTGGCTGTGTGTACCTGTGGATTTGAACCATGAATGAGGATGTCCATGTTTAATAAATTCCCCTGGACCTGCGGAGCGTGCCGTCTCAAGGTGTTGGGTTTAAATGGCAGTAAGGATTAGTGTACGTGGTGTGGATTTGGGTGACGTCACGTTTTAATTGTCGAAATGTCAACTGCCGATCTATTCTGTCTGAGAATTAGGATTACACAGAGACATTAAAGGCTGCTTTTAAAGGCCAGTGAGTTTAATTGCATGGAATTAATCAAGTTGTCAGGATTAAACCCCAGCAACTTAAACCATGAGCGATTTTCTGACATATTCAATTCTGTTAGTCACGAGAGAACATTTTATAACTGGGTGTTGGGTTTCCCTTCTTACCTGGGAGGCATGCTGGGAACCCCATCTGAGTAGCTCGGAGCCAAATTTGGGCTCATAGGTCATCAATGGCCAGACTGGCAAAGTGTGGGATCCTCTTGCAGACAGTGTGCCACCACTCAAAAGGTCAGAATGGTGTGTTATAAATTAAATGTTGCACTCATTAAAGTCTGGGGCTTATTTCCCCTCTACTGAAGAGAGGATATGTTTAATTGATCAGTCTCATAACCAGAAATAGGAATTATTTTCAATAGAAGGACCTTTGTCTTGTACTTCAAACACATACAACTTCTTGCTAATACAAAATGTATTTATAAATAAATGTCTAAAGACATGACGAAAATTATAATGCAAAAGAATAAAAGATCTCTCAATGATAAGATGAATCTTAACTCAGTGGGCGATAGTAGAGTGGAGGATGTGACTCAGAAATATAAAATGACAGCGAGACGCTAAGAAAATAATCATCTTCTTTAAGGAAATTAATTTCTATTCGACATCAACTCCCATCACAGAGAGGCTGTGGATTTTGCCTACTTTTTGAAGCTCATGTAGAGATGACAACTTCCCCCTGAAGTGATTATGGCAGTCTGAGCCTGATGGCGTTGACGTGGACTGCCAGGAGGAAGTCCACCCCAACGCCTGTTTGCCTGATGGGCAACACTGTGAAGTTCCCTCTAGGGCCACTACTTTTCCAGCCGACTCCTTGGATGCAGTTTGGTTGCTAAGCAGTGGGCCTGACAGCAGAGCCCCCTAGCCGGTCTGGCGGTCTTGCTTCAGGACCAATGGGCAAAGGTCCAGGCTGATGCTTCACTGACAATGTTCCCTGAGGCACTCACATGTGGACCGGCTGTCAGCTGTGGGCCAGTAGTACGGTCTCTGTCGATTCCTTGTGATTTCGTGGCTGTATGTCAAATAAAATTAATCTAGTTACACTAATTTCATAAGTCAGGTTCGAAAAAACCCACAACACAAAAATATAAAAACTATTCTTCAGTTGATAGTGTGGGTCTCTGAGGCTTGTTTCAGAAAAAGTTAGAAAAATACAAGCATATTCTAGGCGACGGCAACAAAAGAAAAGTACAGGAGACCTCTAGAGAAAAAAAAAACTGAAGATGATTAAGATAACTGAAGCAGTGAGCTCCATGGTGGAGTGGAGATTGAGGGCCAGTCTGAAGGGAAAGTCACGTTTGGCACTTTTATCAGTTCACAAGTATTGAGCATGTTTTGTGCGTCAATAAGACACTTCCTGCCAAAACCTCTAAGGAATATCAATTCCATTGTTTGGAACTTCTACCTTGGATGGCGCAGCACGTCTCCTCTGTCTGAAGATAGTGGTCATGCTGTCTGACTAGTGATTTTAATTCATGTTTTATATGTTATAAATCACTTACTTCAAACATCACTATTGTGAATTAATCATGATAAAATTGTATGTAGCAGTGTGTTGTATAAACTAATGAGAAAACATAGTTTAACATTAGTTTAGCTCTCATGTCAGCATAATTTAGTCATTCCACGTGACAGTCATGACTAGTCAGCTGATTTCCATGCTTTGTATACATGCAGTCTTACACAACATGATATTCTTAACATGTAGTATTGATTGTCTTCAGACAAGATCCAGTCCAGTCCATTTGTTTTATAATCTCCTTGATGTTTTGATCCGACCAAAAAGGTAATTTAGTGTCTTTTGCATCCTGTTGTGACTTCTTTATCTTGTCTCCATCTGTCTATGAAAGAGTTTTAAGAGCCCAGGGTTTATTCTAGTTAGCGTCCCCTGTCACCCCCACTGGGAGACGGTGAGAGATGAAAGGGCCCTTTCTGTTAGACACTCACCTCTCTGTCTGTTTGTGGACTTAAAGAAATATTTTGTCCAGTGGAATTCAAAAACAAAACAAGGCTGTCCTCCTAAAGGTGTCACCATTACAAGAAAAAGTCAGCCACCCATGGTGTTACTATCCACACACACATGCATTCTTGCACACAAACACACACAGGTGACATGCACAATGATGCTCCACACTACTTTCCCCTGGCTTAGACTGCATGGCTGGTTCTTTCTTTATAGAAGGCTGAACTGTCTGTCTCAGAAAAGTTCAGCTCCCACAACTCAGAAGGTCAAGAACATTGCCCTCCATTTACATCTCTGCCAGCTGCCCCTCCTCTCCCTCTCTCTCTCTCTCTCTCTCTCTCTCTCTCTCTCTCTTCTCTCTCTCTCGTCTCTCTCTCATCTCTCTCTCGTCTCTCTCTCTCTCTCTCTCTCTCTCTCTCTCTCTCTCTCCTCTTCTCTCTCTCTCTCTCTCTCTCTCTGCTCTCTCTCTCTCTCTCACTCCCACTGCAATGTCTGACTCACAGGACGACATGTGAGAGCAAGTGAAAACACGTGACTAGTAATATACCGTCTACAATACATCAAGTTTGTGCATTTGGGTGTGTGTTGATTTTTCTATCTTGGACATTAATACAAAAAGACTGTTTCCAATGCTTTAACCACAACTCCTGCACTGAACAACTTGATGGACATTCATGCTACTGAGTCAAAACTCAATTTAACAGATGACATATCTTACAACTACCTAATGGGTGTAATACATGGCTATATTAAGGCGTGCTGGCATTAGTTTTATTAATATTATTGTCAATAAATAACATGAAAAAAACTAGCACCACTGTGTTTGAAACCCATTCCTTCTCATTTTAAAAACAAGCCACAAATATACAGTTTCCATTTTTTTTTTAAAGGCTAATTGATTTTCCTGAAACAGCTGGACAGAGTAGTTTTTAGCAATTGTTACTAAACCAGGAGTAAATGGTGTGTTTAATGGAAACTATATTTAACAGTGGATTCATACACATTTGGTCCTTGTTTATTGCTGTAAGATGGTGTATGCAGATTGATCAAAATACAATTCTGTTGCTATGTTAATTTTAATGAAGGAATACGTCACCCACTGTGGTCCTTTGACATATTTTAATAGTTTTTTTGGACAACAGGGGAGGTTAGTGGCACCTCCAGGGTTTGGTTACACCAGCAATACAAAAGAATGGTGAATTCATTATTCTGTTTGGGTGTCACAGATTTAGTTGGTAATAAGAAAAATGCAGAATAGGACCCCATTCTTTAAATATGACCAAGGTGACCAGATTGTATTTATATGGTAAAAAAAAAACAAATTGGAGATCTGATCATGAGGTAATCAGGCAAATATTAGAGCACATGAAAATCAAGTGTAAGTGCTTTGTGCCTCCGTTCCATGTGAAGAAACTCTGTAAACTGAAATACATTTCCATAATAAAGTCAGCAGTGTAGTCAATGCCATGCTTGTCAAAAACAGTTTGTCAGAATACTTATAGATGGGAGCAAACCAAATGAGATTTTTGCCGTCGGTTCAAAAAGACGTGAAGTGGAAGTGATGTTCACAAATGATGTTCACATTCTGACTCTCCTACCCTGTTTGAAATTCAGTCCCAAAGATGTAAATCTTTAAACACATGTCTAAGCTATATAGTTTCATTTTTAAACAAGGCTAGGAGTGTATACAGCCCAGCTAGTGGCTCTGTGAGACTGTACAAAAGCACAGTGGTGCTTTGAGCTAAATGCTAACTTCAGCTTGCTAACATGCTCATAATAACAATGGTATGCTGATGCTTATTCTGCTGTTGCTAAGTATAATGTTTACTATCTTAGTTTAGTTCATTGTGACTATAATTAAAGTGATTATAACTCATCCTGAGGGGTACATGAATGTCTGTAACAATTAATATGGCAGTCCATCTACTTGCTCAAAAACACAAATGTGAACCTTGGGGGTGCCAACCAATAGACTCCGTTTGCTGTGCTGAACAGCTAAATTATTTCTTAAAACAGCTGGGCACTGTAGTTCTTAACGATACTCAAACAGGATTAAATAGTGTATTTATTGGGGACCACAGTGAGTATGGCTGCATGTTTTTAATAGGACTTTATAATTAGGCTGTAGCTACATATATCATTTTTGTTAGTTGGATCAATTTGTTGATTTTGGTATCTTCATGGGGTTTTTTGACAGTAATACAAATACAAATATATTAATATAAAGATTTGGCATCAATGTCTCTCAGAGGTTGTTTGCTTTATTTTGGTGGGGAACATTTTTTGTCACATACCAGAGCACAGGAGAGGAAAGGACGGGACACAACAGGCATAGGCACTAATATTCTGGCTGCTGCCCATTGTCGTTGCTGTTGACACTCAGGTACATTGTCACCACTGTCACCTGCTGTCCCACACATACAGTAGCAACCAGCAGATTCCGGCCCTGCATGGGACTGCTAATTGAACCCATATAAACTGTAAAACAACAGCAGCACAACAGAGAGACAAACAACAAAACTGATCACGATTACTGTCTCTGTACTCGATCGCTTTCTATTCTTTTTATGCTTTATATCATCGACTCTCCATCTTTTTTTTTGTTTTGTTTGGGCAGCAGAAAACAATATTGCCTGGCAACAACAGTGCCAGAGAGATTGTGCAGTGTGTGTACATTCTGTGCCATTTGAAAAGGTATAAAGGGAGCCTGAAAGAGACAGAAAAGGTAGGAAAGTATAGAGATGTGACAGAGGAGAAGATCGGCGAAGACAGATAACGTGGACAAGAGGGAGATGAAGACGAGAAGTGTGATGGCATGGATGGATCAGGGGAGGGATGGAGGGATTGGGGGGTGGAGAGGGGGGTAGAGGGTGAAGGCCTCGTCGGGCCTAGTCCTAATCAGTCATTCTGCACAGACAGACAGAAATTCGACCATTCACATACAAAGGCTGAAACACAGATTTTCAAGGAAAGACGCTGATATAACTCAAGATGATAAGAATGTCCATGAATTATGTATGAGCTCATTTAGCAGATGTGCTCAGAACAGCAATACTCACTGCAGTCAGCAGTACAGCTGTAGTTACCGCACATTCTTGTTGTTTATCTATCTTTCTGCAAATCTGTCTTTTTTTCCTAGTATTTCTGAAACTGTGCACGACTAGTTTTAACTCCCAGGTTGTACAGTTGAGTTTGGGATTGCCTTTTTTAAATCTCTTTTCTTCTTCAGTTCATTTCAATCTATCTGTTTTTCTCAATTTAACCTTTCTCCTCTCTTTCCATTCTCGGCTCAGTATTTAACAGTATCGTCATTAGAAATAGTCTTTCCATTCAATTCATTTCAGTGTAGAGTGTAGTGTTTTTCTGCTTTGTCTTTATAAACACAGTTTAATATTTCCAGAATGATTGACTGATGTTTTCCGTCTTTCTCTGACCCCCGTTGTCTTTTTTCATCATCCTAATTCCCTGTTCTCTCTACTTTCTACTTTCATCTCTGATTCCCTCCCTTCCAAAATCCTCTTGTCCTTCATCTCTTTTTCTCTCTTACGCAATAATCTTCTCTCTACCTTTATCTCTCTCTCTCACTCTCATGGTCTCCTTTTGCCTCTACCTCCCCGCACAATCCCTCCTTTTAATCATTTTCATCTTGCCTTCCTTCCACACCTCTTTGGCTGCTCAATTCCCATTTCCTCTCTCCAATCCTCTCATTCCCTGTTCCTTAATAATTCCCTCCCCCCATCCATCTATCTTTCTGTTTCTTCCAAACGACCCCTTTCTCCTCCCTCTTTCCCACTGTCACCTTCCGCCCTCTAAATTTTCCATCATTGCATCATCTGTCTCATATTTTTCTTCCCATCCATACCCTTCCTCCTCCTTCACCCCTCTTTCACTCAGTTATCTGTGGTCTGTGCTGCGATGTTGATCCTGGACGTTTTGTCCCCGCTCCTCCTCCTCTCCATCCTGTTGCCGGGCTACGGTTGCCGGGCGGCGGACATTCCGGAGGACACAACATCAGAGTTCTCGGTCAGACTGTACCACCAGCTGCAGGCAGCGGGGGGTCAGGACAACATCATTTTCTCCCCGCTGAGCGTGGCCATTGCCCTGGGTATGGTGGAGCTGGGAGCCAGGGGAGCTTCACTGGAGGAGATACGACAGACTGTAGGATTCAGCCACCTGCTGCCAGGTAAGTGAGACATTCATAAACACACATTTACCAGCATCAGGGTTAGTGGTTGGTCAAGTAAATGGAGTTAGATCTGCACTAAGAAAATGGAATCCTTTGTGTGAAAAGGCAAGATTTTTATTTATTTATTTAAAGGATATTCTGTATTGTTATTGTTAGCAAATCCATTGAAAAGACTCAAAACAAAATTGCGTTAGTCCAACAGTATGACTTTCCTAGACCCTTTTCTAGCTCTCAGCCCCAAGCCTATTGGTTCCCACTGAGGACATAAATCTTTAAAAACATGTCATGAATATTTGGTTATCCCATTTTGATCTGTTATCATTAAATGGTACATGAATATTTCTACCACCAGAATCTGAGATCTGAGCAGCATGAGATACATTTCAATCAGTGTTTGTTAATGACACATTTAAACTCTGTTTAAACATGGGGGATGCTCACTTGCTTACAACTTCTCATTTATCTGGATATTTTGTGCTAAAACTAGAATAATGAAGCTGATACAACTAGATTTTCTTTTTTTCTTTTTTTTGCATTACTGCTTTTGTGATCATTTGTTTTGTTTATGACAGGAAAACTAATGTCCTTCACAATTTCTCAGAGCCTGTGATGATATCTACAAATATCTTGTTATGTCTGAACAGTCCAAAAATTAATTCCATTAAAATATAATATAGGATAAAGTAAGACAGCACATTCTACCATTTGAACACCTTGAACCAGTAAATGGCATTTTACCTTAAAAATTGACTGAAAAGACTAATTATCAAATTGTTGTTGTGTGTGTGTGTGTGTGTGTGTGTGTGTGTGTGTGTGTGTGTGTGTGTGTGTGTGTGTGTGTGTGTGTGTGTGTGTGTGTGTGTGTGTGTGTGTGTGTGTGTGTGTGTGTGTCTCCTCCTGTTCTCCAGGTGTGGAGTTCTCATTGCTCCAGAACCTGACAGAGGCTCTGTCAGACGATGACGCCCACTATGTGATTCGATTTGCCAATAGCCTCTTCTTGCAAGAAGGCGTCACCTTTAACCCAGAGTTCCTGCATCTGATGAGAAAGTATTTCCGGGCCGAAGTGGAGACCGTTGACTTCAGTGAATCGGCAGCTGTGGCAGACCAGATCAACAGCTGGGTGGAGAATCATACCGAGAGTGAGTAAGAAGGGAGGATTATGAATCCCCGCATACTGTAGAGTGAAGCTTGTTTCTACCTTGTTATCTTGCAACAGTTGACAAATGAGCACAGTTATACAATACTGTCAAAGGAGCTGCATCAGCGTTTGTCTGATCACATCATTTTGTACAAAAACAAAAATGACTGGATACTTTTCCACCTTCAGCTGCTCTCTATCCTCACTTGTGTACAACTTCAAAAGCTGCATCACAGCAGGTGTTGTCTTTAGGATAATGAAAATAAACACTGTACAAATCCCTCCCTGTAGGTAAGATCCGCGAGCTGCTGTCTGCCGAGGACTTCAGCAGCGTGACCCGTCTGACCCTGGTGAACGGCGTCTACTTCAGAGGCTCCTGGAAAAACCAATTCAGACCAGAGAACACAAGAACCTTCTCCTTCAGCAAAGATGACGGCTCTGAAGTCCAGACGCTCATGATGTACCAACAGGGAGACTTCTACTATGGTAGGCATGAGTAGTGTGTGCATATGTCTGAAGGATTGTACTTTGGCTCTTTTTTCTGAAGCCCTTGAATTTCAGCTCATATTTCCTGAGGTTATTTAAAATGTTAATCTTAGATCTAAAATATTCATATTTGGAGTGTTATTCCCAGGAAAGGCTCCTCTTTTCTTGCACAGCGAGCTCGGCTGTTAAAATGTTCTTCACTTCTCTGTTATTTCTGTTTGATTTAATAGTATATTTTGAAGGCTATTTTGTTCATGTCATACAATATTAACAGTACTGTGACATTCTGTGTTAAGTAATGTAAGTACGTCTATGACAGTAAGTAGAACAAACAACACTGTTTCCACTCTATTTGAACTCCATTGAAATCTGGCATATCCTAACCCTAACCCTAACCCCTACCACGTATACCCCTTTCCTTATCATTTACTAATGATTTATAGGATATAATTTTATAGAATTTGGTGTCATAGTGATTTTTAGTTAAAGTGAAGTGGTTAAGCCATCAACTTTCAAATCTTGCTGAGGAAACCTTTCACTTTTCTGTGCTTTGATACTTTGTTATTGAATTTTCACTAATGGCATGCACAACACTGCATGCATTGTTTGTAAGGAAAATTATGATTATTATTATTTTTAATTAGTTTGAAGATTTATCTGATTTAGTCATTTATTTACATTATGTCAGGAAATAGTAAAACACTCCATTGCTTAAAATGAAATCTTCAAGTTGCTGATTTCTTTTTGATCAACAATCCAAAACTCAAAAATATTCTATTTACAGTGTTGCAAAAAAAAAAAAAAAATTGGACCCAGAAAATGTCTTTCATTTTCACAAATTGATATTTGTTCATTATCTGTTGAACAACTAATTAGGTAATTGTTTTGGTACTAATTAATAATCTTTTTTTCACTGCTTTCTTATGTCCAATACTGGTAAATGTGATGTTTTACGATGATTGTTATGTACTGTCACATGTAATGCACAGTCTGGCTCTATTTTCTATAGCTTATACCTATTTTTTTAATGACATGGTTGTTCTGAATTGGCCACACCGTTTGTGTTAGATCTTGGTGTATTTGGTGTTTTAGCACGGCTGTGAGGTACTGTGAGGCTGCTTGTTCGGAGTGCAGACTCCTGCAGGTCGGCTGTGATGCTGTGATATCTGAATGAGTCTGTCCCTTTTGGTCTGATCTGCTGCCAAAGACAATTACATCATATCTTTACTGCACTGCTACTCAAGTTGGTGCATTTGAGCTATTTTGGTGCAGCCTGTATGTGCGTAGTGATATTGCATACACCTATGATCAAAGGGTGCACACATAGTCATCCTCACATGCTCGGGATCCAGGAAATTTCTGTGTGTGTGTGTGTGTGTTTGTGTGTGTGTGTGTGTGGAGAGCATAATGTGTGCATGTGTAAATGTGCGTGCTTGAGAGCTGCAGAACAGGGACAGGTCTTCAGGGAGAAGGCTGCGTTTGCATTCTCGTTTTGAAGCACAATCATATTGGTTAAGTAAAATGTTTTAGGAAGCCGCACCCCATTCTCTGCTGCAATGTTGCCTCACTTTGCACCAGCAACAGCAGCACAGAATGCTAAATTAATAAAGGGTGATAAGTCCCTCTATTGTATTTTTTTTCCTTTTAAGTAGCTTCAAAAGAAAAATCATGTGCAAAGATTGGAATACAGTCTGGCAGTGTTAATTGCATTTTAATCTCACACTGCAAAACCTACAGTAAATGGGATAATCTTATATTTAGATTTAAAATATAGTTGGACTTGTTTTGAGTATAAAAGGATTATTTCATTGTGACTAAGAAATACTGTTTCACTTAATTCAAGTATGTGTTGGTTGCCTTGTCTTGCTTAGAATTTCTATCTATGGGTTTTGTTTAATTAGATACAAGGGACAAGTCTGTCAAAAAATCCACCTCGAGGCTATGAAGATATCATTCCGTATCCTCTGTAGTGTGTGTAAAAGGAGATATCAGCTCTTACAGATGTTTGCATGTGTAATCACATGTGTGCATTTGTCTCTGAATGTGTGTGGGTGGGTGCATTTGCATGTGTGTATATTTACATGCAAGGATTTTAAAACATTTCCGGATTCTAAATTGGTTTATTCAGTTTTATTTCCAGCCTGAAGACAGTTGAGTGCATGTTTGTTGTAAAAGGACCGTTGCCCTGTCAAACACAAACAAACACAGCGTGCCTTCCTGCCTGATTCAGTTTTGATGGTAATTTTGACACAGCACCATCAGCATGTAAGGTGGCAATCAGCATGTAAGTAATATGTTTTGAGTCCAATCAGTATAACCAAACCCTTTGAAGGGAAGCGTCAGGGGTTTTTAATTAGTGCGTCGGGGGAAATGATCACACACTAATCAATACAGTCAATCAATGCGCTTAAACATGCTTACATCTGTGTATATTCCTCTTGAGGGAAGTTCACAAACCCATTACAGGAGGTTATGTTGAGTGTACAAATGCTCTCTCATGCTTGCTTTGTTTATGATACCTCTCCATCAGGTGAGTTCAGCGATGGCTCCCAGGAAGCCGGTGGTGTGTACCAGGTGTTGGAGATGCCGTATGAAGGAGAGGACATGTCCATGATGATCATCCTGCCTCGTCAGGAGGTACCGCTGGCTTCTCTGGAGCCCATCATCAAAGCGCAACTGCTGGAGGAGTGGGCTAACAATGTGAAACGGCAAAAGGTGGAAGTCTATCTACCTAGGTAAGAACATACAGTAAATATAGATTTTTAGGAGTTGAGTGTGCGGTCTCTAGTTTGTTTGTTTGTTTTCTCATTACGTGAATGTTGACCTTTTTGACCGTACTGTTCAGGTTCAAAGTAGAACAGAAGATCGACCTGAGGAGCACTCTGCAGGAGCTGGGAATAAAGAACATCTTCACCAACGATGCTGATCTCTCCGCCATGACAGGTGATGCATAAAACACACACACAGTGCAAAACACGGAAATATGTGACACATAGCCAAAGTCGATCAAATATATCACACATATAGACACAAACGGCAAAATGAATAAACCCTTAATGCATGAAAAGTTGATTCAAGGTTTGGTTCAAGGTACTCCTTGGCAGCAGTGAAATAGCCAATGGTACTTTTCAAGGTAACCAAGGTAACTGGCATCGAGTGGGCAGGTCAGAGCTGTCCCATTATCTGGTGAAAATAGATCCAGAGAGAGACCGATATACTGTATACGTAGACACAGAAAAATAGAGATACATATATGCCAGGATCATTTTCATTTAAAGTAATCAATGACACATACAGAAGCAAGCACACAAAATGAAATAACAGAAAAGAGAAGTGAAGTAAAAGTGAACATTGTGAGTTTCTTCCAATGTAATGCCTGACAGAACAGCTGGATCTGAACTCAGCACATCTTTATAACCAACAACATCCTTAACAGATCAACACCACTCTGACATCCTCCTCCAAAATAGTTTGTTCTCACTGATCAGCTGGTGCTGGTATTACATTGTGAAACACAATCTGAAGGATTGATCTTGTACAGCGTTAGCAACCATGTCCTTCGCTCAGCCTTTTCTCAGAGGATATAAGGTTACTGTGGCAGGTTGGTAGATAAGAGAGGGTATTTTAAAATATTTATTTATGTTTGGAGAAATTAAAAAGTGTATTGTTAAGTTTTCGAAAAAGTCCTGAGAGTTACATAACCTAAAATGTTTGTGAATAAAAAGCTTATCCCTGGTGGGTAATTTGATTCACAACCAGCAGTAATACATAGACATCAAACACAGCAAATAAATACAACAACAAATACCAAATACAATTTACTGTAGTAAGCTGTAGTAAGATTCTGCCAGCAATGGTATATTTTTTCAATTATATATTTTTATTCATCTATATATACATATATGCATGTTATAAGCATGTTTTCACACAATGCGGTACTATTTTTAAAAAGCCCCTATAATTAATATATATATATTTGGTTTGACTTGGTTTGACTAGGTGAGTGGACTCTATACCAGCATCCAGCTACACATGCAGTTTTCTTAGTTTGCTCATGTGCTGTCCTTATCACATTAGACTCAACATCACACCATCTTCACGTCTCCAGCATCTCGCACTCAGACTGACTCATCTGTGCGTGTGTCTCTATTCCAGATGGTAAGGACCTGTACATTGGGAAGGCAGTGCAGAAGGCTTATCTAGAGGTGACTGAGGAGGGAGCAGAGGGAGCCGTTGGGTCAGGTAAACTACATTTTCATTGTCATCTTAATCATCATGATCATTACTGGTCATAGAATTGTCATTACTGTCTTTGAATCAGTATCACCCATATGCCATATGGCTCTTTACTCTGTCAGTGAATAACAGAAGTGATTCTCCCCTCTGTCTTTACTGCTCTCTCAGGAATGATCGCCCTGACCAGGACTCTGGTGCTGTACCCACAGGTCATGGCCGATCACCCGTTCTTCTTTGTTATCAGAAACCGGAGAACAGGTGTGTGTGATAACCATGAATTCACATTTTAGTATATTGCTACTTTTTTAAGGGTTGTGGGTGTATGCAGCAGCTTCCAATGCATGCATCAATCAACCTTGTATTAATGATGACCCTTCATAAAAAAATATACTGTAATGCACATCTGCATGTGTCCTCTCCTCCCAGGGTCCATCCTCTTCATGGGCAGGGTCATGACCCCTGAAGTCATCGAGCCCAACGACCACGACTTTGACTCTATGTAACCATGATGTGAAGTCACTCGCTCTAAGCCAATCAGAACCTGACGTCATAAACGCTACCTATCCTCTATTGCCATCTTCAGCTGTATTTTATACTCTTTATGGGAAAAAAGATTCAGAACTGGATATTATATGATATATTATATATTGAAATATGACATACAACATAAACTGACTGTGTTTTGATACTGGAAGCTTTAAACACTTGGATACAGACATGCTGAAGGAGGAAGTTGTAAATATTCTCTAGTAAAGGGTGGTTTGTATATGAGTGAGAAGAATTACATGATATGTAATCCACGCACAACCCCTTTAATTTCAGCAGCTTCACTTGGCTCACTCACACAATGCACAAAAACAGTTTTCTCTCTTCTTCAAAAAAAAATATTTGCTCTTTCTTACTCCAGCTATGTGCACACTGTAAGTTTCATACTTTAATTAGCCCCCTGTACATTTGAAATTGTGTTCCATATATTACTTATATAAACTCAGTATTTATTGCAGAATAAACATGTGCAAACATTTTGTCCTTATACAATGGATCTTAGTAATATATCTCTTCCAGACAGTATTCTAGTAATTTTTACACTATAGGCACATGGCTAAACTGCTAATGAACTAATATGCCTTATCACATCTGAGTGGTTGATCAAGCTCCAGCTGGGCATATTACAGGTGAGCAAAGGGGACTGCGTAACTAAGGTGGGTTGCTATAGAGACGGACTGGATCATGCAGGCCTGCTGAAAAAGATCTGCTGCAACGTATTGATGTACATACAGGGAGAAACAGTAACACCAGCTGTATTCAATCTTTTACTCAATAAAAACATGAATGTGTTCCCATTAAAAACAAAGTTGAGTTGTTGTCTGTGCATAAAGGTTGTTTTTATCTGGTCAAAGGTATTTTTAGATATAAGCTGTATTTTCAAGGGCAGAACAGCTTATGTGGAGCATCCAAAAAGATTATGGATATCATTAATCTAATATCATTAATCTAACAGTTAACACAGTTTATGGGTTTTTTAAATGAAGGATTTGGTGAAACTGATGAACATGCAGTGCTTTGGTGGTTTTGATAAAAGTGCTTTATATATTCAGTGCCTGAATAATAAAAGACATGGGCAGGGCAGACGTTGGCTGTTCAGCCGTTACTCAGCTACCCAGGTCAGAAAATGTCTTGCCAAGACATCTTGGAGTAGTTTCAGACCTGCGGCATCACCTAGCTACCACACACACACATGCACACACACACACACACACACACACACACACAAACACACAAGGATATACTGTGACCAAGGACAAATGAGACCAGCTTGTTGATTCCGATATGTCAGTTCATGAGGAATTTATACAACAGTAAGTATGTTTGTGAAGTACCAACCAGAGCAAATGTATTCAATTTGTGGGTTTAATACACCCAACAGCACAATTAAACTAATGGGTAGGATCCAACGTGGGGTTACATATCTATTTGGAGGGTCCAAATATGAAAATGATTTTCTTATTAACTTATTTGATAAAGTACAATATAAATTTGAATGTTTAAAAAGTGTTGTTTGCCACAATATACACAGTGATCCTATATTAACTGCCTGTGCTACGACTGAGAATCAGATTCTCATAATAACAGTGGCTGTAGCAGTGACAGAGTAACAGAGTCTTTAACATTAAAGAGTCATCCCATGAAGGAAGGTGCCGCACCAAAGTTAATTAACCATCCCTATCACAACGAACTCATGTTTCTGCCTGCATGACACTGGCACTGATAACCATGTATGAGGAAGTAAACCTTGATAACCTTGATTAATGAGCAGTTATGCAGTGTGATAAACAACAACCACAAAAAGATGCTCTAATGAGACAACTGTTATCTTTAGATGCAATACCAATTATATATTATGTGATTGTCACACATGATGAAAAAAGAACAAAACAAATAAACCCATTTGAATAATAAAACAATGTCTCAGTCTTGTATATAATAATCAATAAATCTGCTCTGTACAGTACAAAGTCAGAGGGGATGATTTCCACAATCCACTGCAGCAGCCAGGTTTTCATTTACGTCTATGAAGCATCTAATAGTTTATCTCTAAAGGGTGCACAGCTTGTGTTTTAGTGCTGCAATATCTTAAAAATAACACAACGAGCTGCATTGTTGAGGCCCCATGAGTGTAGGAAGTTATTTTAAATCTAAATTATAATGATTAGGTGGTGTGATAGCTCAGCTGTACCTCATATCTTCACTGTGCACCACTGAAAATCTAAACCAACCGTATTTCTCCTACTAACCATGACAACATCCAAAAAGAGTTTTTCAAAATTTCTCAGGTTTCTCAGGTTTAAGGTAACTAAGCTGACACAATTCATTTAAAAGCTGAGTTTTCACTTTCACTGTGTAAAAGCTGAGAGCCCGTGTTTCTACCTCTCTTGTGTGACACAACTGAACACTGCTGCTGCCAGGCAACAAGCAGCTTAGTGATCAGTCGGTGTCCTGCAGTTCAGGAGCGTCTCACCTACCGCAGAGGGCCCACACACTGGTGTCAGTCTCCCGAGCCAGCAGACAGGACACTACACTTTCTCTCGGTGAACACTAACAGAACCACCAGCCTCCATGGGTCACAGCTGCAGGTTTACAGGGCTAAACCGAGCCGCTCACAATGTGTTAAAGGCCAGGAGAATTTATCAGAAGAAGATTGGGACATGTCAGAAAGGTAAACCAAAACCAACGGTGTGTGTTTGCATGAATTAGTTCAGGTATGGTGTTAAATTTGTACATTATCTGTCTCAACTGACATTATAGCTTCTGTAACTGAAGCTGAATTGAAATCAAACTAGGCCTCAAGCTTAAAATGATAGATTTAAAATGATGTAATAATATATTAAACTCTTTGGTAGCATAGCAAATTATTACAGAACAGGCAGTATCAATTATAGAGACACTGGTGTCCAGCTGTCCCCTGCATACAGTGACTATTATGAACTAATGGCACCTGCTCAGGTGTCACCTGCTGCTATGGCAACAGGCCCTAATCTGCATTGTCATGCCCAGTTCACTGTAACTCTAACCACTCGGCCAGTGGTCAGGGTTTCAGCACACATCAGGGCTTCCGTTACAGACGAGACGGCTCCCCTTCAAACAGGGATAAAACATAACGTACAGGATGACCACATCTATCTTTTTCCATGTTTTTTTCTCTCAGTTCTTCAGGTGTGAACACCCTCAGTGGCAGCCTTCCCAAATCCCACTCATCCCAGTACTCTGACCTCGGTGTCACACACACACCTCTCTCTGTTGACCAGAGTCCTGATTCTGGACTAGCATCTACACCTGTAAGTGGCCTTCATACACAACATATCATTCATAGGTGTTTATGCTCTTTATTGTCTTTCCACGACTGTAGCTTTGACCCCTCCATCTTCACACCTCCTCTGTGTCATTCCCTTTTCTCCTTTCATCCTTACATTTTGTATCTTCCGCCCTCTCCGCTTTACCCCTCTCTGAACTCAACCTAATACTCTCAGTCTCTTCTTTGCACTCTCTATATTATACTCAGGCCTGGCCTCTTGCCAGTCAGTCTGCTATGTAGAACGATTTTTCACCCTCTTGACTATTTGAATGAAGAAAGATGAGAAATGACTTCTTACTCCATGCAGAGTTCTCCATTTGGGGTGAAAAATAGTCTTTGTACTGTATGTACTCATGACTTTGAAGGTGCAAAGTGGCCTTTCTAAAGCATTTCACTCTAAAGTGCAAATAAGTGTGCTTATTTTGGGTTATTCTTATTGCTTGTATAAATGGTGGATGCTTCTGTTTACTACTAAACCTATGCATCTTATCCTTAGATTTAAAATGAATTCATTCAGTCCATTCATTTATTCATTCATTTATTTAGGTATTCATTCTTTAAGTGCTTAACTGTTTGTTTGTTTTTTATCGTTTGCTCTGTTTTTCATCTACAATGCAACACTCGATTAGTTGTGAGCTATTAAATTAATCAGAAACTATTTTGATAATTGATCAATCATTTGGAGTCAGTTTAGAGTAAAACACAAATCTAAATTCTCTGATTTCAGCCTCTCAAATGTAAATATTTTCTGGTTACTTTAGTCTTTTATGTCATTAAATTGAATATTTTTGGGTTTTGGTCTGTTGGTCAGGAAAAAAAGCCATATCAGTACATCACCTTGGGCTTTGGGAAACACATTTTCTGACATTGTATAGACAGATGAATTATTATTATTATAAAATAACTGTTAGTTGTAGCCATCAGTGTATTTAAACAGATGGTTTGGGGCTGTTTTGTGAGTGTCTGGTCAGTGAGGAGTAGTAGTCAAGAGGAGGGGGGTCATTCCTATGTCTAAAGTAACAGACACGTGTAGAGTTACATAGACAAAGTAAAGGTGAACAAGGTGGGTGCAAGGGGGTTGAAAAGGTCAAGTAAGGGGACGAATTTTGTAACATATTCACAGCTTCATTGCGCTTGAGTAACAAATGCACTGAATTGTACTTCTCCATTGCGCTTTTATTCATTAGTAAGATATGAAGAATGTAATATTGTCTTGGTGGAAAAACACAGATGGGAAAAGAGAAATGTTTTCATGGCGGCAGGTGGATGTGCTATTGATCTGCTATTTGATGTTGTACTGGTGAAAACATCCATAATGACAAAATGTATGAAGCAAAGCGAGATATGGGCTGAAATAGGAGGAGGGTGTTGGTGTTTCTCAGGAGGTTAGTCCATGATGAGAATATTGTGTGTGTGTGTGTGTGTGTAGAGTTTGATAATTCCTCAGTTAGCAGAAGATGAAGAAATAACTATTCTTGTCAGACATCAGCCAATTTGAAGAAGTCTGAGTAATACCCGAATGCTTCGACCTTGTTAACACATCTAGCAGTTCTGTTTAATGGTCTAAAAAGGACCCATTGATTTTGGCTACATACTAAACTGTATGCCAGGTAATAGAGTTTATGTTGTACTAATGGGGAGCCATGGTAGATTAAACTTTATTACATCTCCTGCTCTCCTAAGCCATATCCATGTATATCTCTCATTCTATCCACCATTCTGACATTTATTTGACTGTTTCGGCTGAAATGAATTTCAGTGAGTGAATTATGATTACATTCAGGGGAAGGATGTGACTCATCTCTCGTGTCTTCAGCGTTACACTGAATGGTCCTGTTCTCCTCTTTCTCCCTTTAAGCTTCCATCCAGTCGGTTTCGGTTTGTGTCGTGGCATCGCTTGGAGCAGTGTGATGTCACAGGTGACCAGCTGACGTGCCCCAGAGTCAGAGAAGGTCTGGATCGATACGTGAAAACCACCGCTGTGACTTTTGCACTTTGATTTTATGCTGCAGTGTGATGAAATCAAAACTGAAGGAAGGGAAATGTGAACTGATGTACTCTGATGCCTGCACTGCTGCTAAAATGTTCCATTTCAGTTGAAGGGATATTTATCCAGAAAATTCAACATTATATTCTTGTAGAAAGGAAAGAAATAAGAAATCAGGGCACCAGTTATTTGAGAGTGGGCTTTTGTGTCATGCTGCAATGATCTGCACTACTCATGTTGAATTTAAAATGAAGTTCTGCAAATGCTGCTACTTAAATGTAATGGACTTGAACATTTTTTTTTTTAAAAATCTCACTGTTGTTGTCATTAATTTAATAAAAGTAGATGTATTATACAGTATATATACCAATAACTGTTACTGCAAGCAAGTAAGATGAGGATTAGGCTCTTTTTTTATTTGTTTGTCAGATGGTAATGATATGAAGATTGTTACAGATTTTTTGTTTTGACAATATCATCAAAAGGGCCATCTGCAGAGGAGCTGTTTCAAAGAGAGGGGGGTGAAGTCTGTTTGGAGAGATGGAGGAGGAGGAGGAGAAGGGAGGAGGAGGAAGAAGGGAAAAGTTGGGAGGAGAGACTACGAGAGAACTGGGAAAACTGTCGGGTAGGTCTGCAACGTTTTTGTGCATTTGTGTGATGTTAGAAATATACAGAAGAGGAGGAGAGGTGGGACGTGAATGAGAAAAAGGAGAGAGAAAAGAAGGCAGAGAGAGATTAATATCCTAACTATTCCAACTGTCTCTTCTCAGGAGTTAAATCTGTCCTACCAGGACTTGGGTGATCCCTTCCAGCAAGAGAATTTCATCAGGATCCTCCGCCGGCTGATCCGTGTGGAGAAACTACAACTGGTTGACAACTCTCTTACTAACCTGAGTACTGTACGTCTGCCAAGGTACTGTATGCACTGCACTACTCAGACTGTGCTAATACATCTCTCCAGAAGGAAAGCTTCCAATGATTTCTATGATATAGAAATCCATACATCTTCTTGACATTGTACTGGTGTTTGTGATACCTCTCTTACATTTGTTCAGCAGTGTGTATGAGGCTCCAGACGCATGCTAATACAGATGTAGTTAAAAGGCTATTTCAGTTACTCATGAACCTAGATTCTGTGCTCTTTTCACCAGACTGCAGATTGCATCTCTGTGTGCTCAACTTTGATGTAACCATCTTCCAAGTAGCAGTCCTGCCTATGATACCAGCTTTTTGAAACTAACATCACAGTCTTTAAATAATTTGGAGGTCAAATCTAAGATTATACGTCAGTGCCTTTGAGCAGCTATCTTGTTAATAACCCATTTATCCCTGCTTAAAGTCAGATGTGAGAGCTGCTCCTTTTAAAGATGAAGCTTTTCTGTGTTTGGTATATTTTGTCCTGATTTTGTACCATTTCCTTTGCATGGGCGACATGATTATGTGTTTTTTGGTGTTTCCTACTATTATGTGCCTCTAGAGTGCTCTTTACTGACTCGTGTAAACGTGGGGATTGTCAGACTTTCCTTAAAGCTGATAGCATAATGCTAATATTAATTTCAACTTTCTTTCATTCTAAATTAGATTTATTTCTTCATATGATGTTTTTCTGTTATTTGGTCCTCCATTGTATATAACTATTCAGACAGTAGTACCATTACCATGACTTCATAGTTTATGTGGTACCACAAATGGAATCTTTACTCCATAAATGCGTGGTTTTTGGTACTTTTGATGTCCTCCCTCACTCAATATAATAGATGATATTAACAATAACAAAAGAAAGCTAAGCTGTGTTTGTGCTCCTTTGGACAGGTGCCAGATGCTAAACCTACACCGTAACCACCTGGTGTGTCTCCGTCAGTTGCCAAAGCTCCCAGCAGTGGAGCATCTTTGTCTGTCTGAGAACGCCATTAGCTCCCTGGGGGGACTGGGAGCTCTGGGGAACAGCCCACTGCGCTCCTTAAACCTGACCCGTAATCCAGTGACTTTCACTCAGGACTACAGAGCTCGGTACAGTAACAGTAAAGGGAGAAAGTGCATAAAAGGAAGTTGCAATGGCCTAAAAAGCAGAAGAGATTGTGTCAGAGAAATGAAACAAATATCAAACAAATATTACGTTGAATTTGTTTTTTGTTTTTTTCTTTTGTCATCGTATCTTATTCGTTATTATCTGTTTTTGTCTGTGCAGTGTTTTCACCTGTTTGCCAAAGCTAGAGGTCCTGGATGGAATCTCCAGGCTGCCAGAAGACTTATCGGCCACCAGACTACATTTCCAGAAACCACCAGGATGTGCAACATTTTGTGAGATGGTTCTACGGATGTGATGTGTACTGACTCAGATCCCCCAATCTTGTTTGCATCTGTTACCAAAGCTAATGGCAAGGCTTTAGCAAAGTACTTCACACTTTGAAGTGGCACTGAAGATTTTAACACAGCGGATCTTTTAGGAGGGAAGCCAACTGGTATTCAATTATTTACACAAACTGTTGCCGAAAAAACACTTTTTTAAGGCCACACTGAAAATTCAGTCACAGACATTGTTATAATAATGTGTTCTTTGACCACGAAGAATGCCTTTTATATAATACAATTATTCATCCTATTTTTTTTAACAGAGATTTTTTGTATATAAGAATTTGGATAATAAATTGAAAACTCCATACATTATTTTAGTTGTATTCAGTTTTTGACCTCTGCTGTGCAGAAATCAATTGAGTGATAAATGGTGAATGTAAATTGAATAAATTGAAACTTTGGCTGATGGAGAAAAGAGAGAGAAGCCTAATCAGATTGCTACATGACTCATCAATATCAACTCGACATCCCTCAGGACCTTGCTCGGTCAAACACATTCACACTCTTCAGACAGTACACATATTTCTACAGCACAGATTTTTACTCCCAGTCAACCAAAGTAGTTTATTTTATACGTGTACATTTTGTGTTTTTAATTGGTCCTTTAATGTACACCTGTATTATATGAGAAGAGACACAGGACGTCGCTTTCGAAGCTTATCAAACATTTAGTGTCCAGACTCCCCAGGATAATGGCTTCTTGTGTCCTCAGACTGACTGGGTAATGACCCATGGGCTTCATGTGGCAGGTCACACAGACTGCGCGCACACACACACAAACACACACAAACCGTGTCCATAAAAAGTAATCCTTGCTATCTTGCACAGCACTCACACTGCAAGGGTTATAGATTTTAATACCCACTAAAAGTGTGTGCACTCTTGCTGCTGTTAAGTGCTTTGGATGAAAGAATAAAACAAATGGCACACATGCTGTTGTATCTAAAGTAATGTTGCAGGGGTTACACAGAGACATTGTCCCCTCCTGTAAGCTGGAGGTGATTTATTCATACATAGCGGCTGTTGTATTCTCCTTTAATAATGGTTTCATTTTCAGCCTGCACCTGAAACATAAACACACTTTGTTATCTGATATCACAGTACGAATACCCACTGTGTGCACCCTGTTGGCACCTAAACAAGCACCCATGCATACACGTATGTATCAAGTATGGGGCACACACAAACAGTGTGGGCCTCCTCCTCCTCCCTCACAGTAATGCGGGGAAACAAAACTGAAGGAGCTGATATCTCTCTAACAAGCATACAGCAGGGCACAAACTACCAGTTACATGCCTCATTGGGATTCGTTTAAGTGTGGGAAGATTGTTTGTGCAACTGTGTGTTATGTATTTGTGTGTGTGTGTGTGGATCTGTCTGTGTGTGTGTTGAGATAGTATCCAGCTGATGAATGAGAGATCATTACTGCTGCAGAGAGGCAGCGTAAATGAGCTCACTGGATCCCCTTATGTACTGCAAACAGGATCCCGGTTAAATAGTCAAGCTAGTATCTCTGAGTGATGGTTTTATAATGTTATCACTTATCTGTGCAGCTCATTTTCATTATTGCTCCCATATGGGTGTAAAATAGAGTTGATTGTCCCAAAAATCGTGGGTGGAAAAAAAACAGCCCATATTTTTATAGCTTGGAGCTTCAACGTTCCAGTAAATTTTGCACTGTGTTAAATAGGAAGGTTTGAGAATTTGTGGCAGTCTTGTGGGCATGCATCCCAAGATAGACTGCAGCTCTAGGTGAGTGACACATTCAAAAGTATTCATGCTTGGTAATTCACCCACGAAATGATGACTGTGAGAGTGGAAGCATGTGAGGAATGTGGAGGAGTTATCACCACCGCCATTGCTTGTCATTGTTAAAAATTGTGTGCGCCCATCTCCCTGTGGCCTGCTATTAGCACAGTAATGAGACACACTCTCGTGCTCCTCCAGCATCCCACAGTCCCTCTGGGAGATCAACAATCTCACAACAGCAGAGGGATGATGACAGGAAGAGGGAGGGAGGTGAGGAGGATGAAGACAGAAGAAGAGAAATAGGGAAGAGATGGGGAGAATGCATATAGAGATGATGACTACCTGAGAGCAGAAAGAGGATGAGAGGTGGTATGATTTGATTGAGGCGGTGTGCTGGGGACAAATGTTGTTCATTAGATGTAATTGCCTTTCTTAGTCAACCTCCTCTCAGCTTGATTTTCATTTCATCCTGATTTGTCGGTTCATTTCCCATGTGAGCGAGTTCAGCACAATTCTCTCACCTCTCCGCTCAGGACCAGAAAGGGTAGATAAGGAACGGAGTTGGCAGGATTTATACTTACAACCACAGGTGTTTGGTTAGGGTTAACACACGTCCCATCAACTTACTCTGGATCCTTCTAAATAAGAAAATGACGAGAAATGAGCACCTTTCCTTGGCTTAAGAAAACATTTTGCTAGCTTTAATGATGGCTTACACAAATCCACTGTTTGTCCAGAGACTACATCTGCAGATTCAAGGTATTTGAAGTGTTTCTATTACCTCCATGGGTGTTGTTTTGCAGCTCTGCACTCACAGTCAGGTGCCATATTATTGTAGCTCAGCAATGGCAAAGTTTTATTTTTGCATCTTAAGATTTCTCCCACAGGCAAGATAGATAAAGATAGCACACAACCAATTAGCCACCTGCAGGAAAGAGGTACCTAACTCAAGAACTCCCTAAAGTTAGTACTTAATGGGCAGCTCATTTCAGATCACCAATATAATGCTTTGAATCACTATAGAATAAAATGATGCTATTGCTGCTTTCATATTGTTGATCTTTTCAGCCACACTAAAACTCCACTGAGCACTTTTTGTAGCTTCCAAAATCTGAAAGTACAAAATTAAACACACAAAGAAAATGTCCTGAAATCCTTCAACTCTTTATTCCACATGCACCATTCAGGTGACAAACGTGCTTCAATACAATCAAAATCCCACTCAAAATATAACTGGTGGAAAATGTACAAATTGACAGCATTTATTTGACTGTACCACTGTACAGCAGACTGAAATGTTGGCAGAAAATTGCATTAGGTTTGTGAATTGAATTCACACCAGCAGTCGACTTGTAACAGCCTATTTAAGGCTGTGCTGAAGCAATATGCTAGAGTTTCAGCACTAATCTGGGGACGCTCTTATCTCTCCTTTCCTACTGAAATGCATTTCTAAATGTAAAATGACTAAGCGACCTTAAAGAAGTTTCCAAGAATGGAAAGGCACGTGTCAGTGGTGACACCAGAAATGTCTTTTGATTGGCGTTTGCAGAAATATCCTTGTGAGAACGCTCCTGTAGATGCGCTTCAAGAAAGTCGGTAAAAGCCATTATGAGACTAACTATTTCAGTCAGGGTAAAAAAAAATAAAAAAATAAAAAAAATGGAAATGTTGCACCTCTTTTACGATTGTCAGAGTTATTACAATCAACAATAAATAACAGAAAATGACTTGATCGATTGGAATGCAAAATGTAAATTAAAATTTGAGCACCTACAAAGAATACAGCTTGTTGCATAAAACATACATATAAAAGGTCTGGACATGAGGACATTAGAATAACATAATTTATCTCTGCTTTCTTACACATACTCAATGACAGCACATGATACAAAATACATTCCCTGCCTTACTGCTTTTAGGAAGACAGAACCAGACAGGCCATCAGGCAGACGAGCAAGTAGACAGAGAGGCAGTTGAATAAAAAAAATATACAGTATATATCCCATCTCCACCCTACAAATTCTGTCCGTTTCCACAGTGTAAGCTGATCAGTTCCAACCCCAGTGTTTGCTTCCTATCTCCAGGCGTAATATCCCAAATTTCCTAATTGGAATTGTGAGTGGATGGCTGGTTTTATTCCTTTAGGAAACAAGGGAAAAGAGGGACCTGAAAGGCTCTACAGGCAGCCAGAAAAAGGCACTGTAACTGGTCAATGTCCTGCGTCCGTCTTACATCTCCGCCCTCCGATTGGTTCCCTTGTCTCGACCAGCCCTGTCCTCTTCGACCTCCTCTTCATCCTCTTCGTAATTCTCTTCCTCATTATTCTCCGCCTGGTTTCGGTGATCCTCTTCTTTCTGTGGCCCCTCCTGGTCTTTTCCTCCATCCTGGAGAAAGTCACAATCACACAATACTACTTAATGGCCGTTATGTTTCTGGCTTTTTTCTTTTCAATATAGGTGACAATTTCAGACATTTCATGTTAACCCTCCTGTTGTCCTCGAGTCAAGGAAGGAAGGAAAGGAGGAAGAAGGAAGGGCGGGAGGAGGAAGGAAAGGAGGAAGGAAGGGAGGGAGGAAGAAGTAAGGAAAGGACGGAAGGAAGGGAGGAAGAAGGAAGGAAAGGAGGGAGGAAGGAAGGAGGGAAGGAAGGAAGAAGGAAGGAGGGAGGGAGAAAGGAAAGAAGAAAGAACGACAGAGGAAAGAAGGGAGGAAGGAAGGAAGGAAAGAAGGGAGGAAGGACAGACGGTGAGAAGAAAGGGGGAGGAGGGAGGGAGGATAGAAGGGAGGGAGGGAGGGAGGAAGGAAAGGAGGAAGAAGAAAGGGGAAGAAGGAAGGAAAGGAGGGAGGGAGGGAGGGAGGAAGGAAGGAAGGAAGAAAAGAAGGACAGAAGGAAAAAAGGAAGGGAGGAAGGAAAAAAAAGGAAAGAAGGAGGGAGGGAGGAAGGAAGGAAGGAAGGAAGGAAGGAAGGAAGGAAGAAGGAAGGAAGGAAGGAAGGAAGGAAGGAAGGAAGGAAAGGAAGGAAGAAAGGAAGAAAGGGGGATGGAGGAAGGAAAGAAGGAACAGTCAAAACAGACGGGGTCAATTTGACCCGGGAGGACAACACGAAGGTTAATGACCCAGATTCAGAGTAGAAACAGCCAACTATGTACTGTATGATTTACAATAACATAAATGATATCATTACAGAGTGAGTCTACTAATGATCTTAATTCTGATCTAAATTGGAGCAGAGACATTTATGCACATGTTAAATAGGGAAATGTCAATGTTCAGTGAATGAAGAAAATGATTTGTTAAACTCATTTGAGCTTCTAAAATCTTTTGTCATTACCACGAAGCGGAACCCTGCAACAAAATGATTGTATGTATGAATTAATACAAGTTGAAGGTACGGAGCTCCTGGCAAAAACTAGGGATTATAAATAAATGATTGTTGCTCTCTGAGGACAGAGGTTAGGGTCATGTACAGAACAGTACTCGTGAAACCAGCAGGGAATCAAGTGAGTTGCTAAAGTGCACTTCAGCAGGGCTGGATGTCACTTCATATCACTTCTTAAAATTCAAAAAAATGAATGAATGAATAAAAAAAATTTACAAAAACATCAAAACCAACCCAAAAGGAAATAACCCACTTTGATCATTATGTAAAGTAGAGTAATAAATATACTGTGTTCATTTAAACTTTGTGTGAGCTTCTCCATTCAAACAGATTAAAACAAACCAGGTGGTGATCCGACACTCCGAGAGACTCAAAACCTGATCTCCCTCATTTATCAGAATACACACTGACCGGTTCAAGTTACAGGGAAGGAACAGAGGCACGCACACACACACACACACTAACATAACCGACTCCTTATGGCGCCGATACGTCGCTACTGTGAATATTACTTTCCGGATATGATACCAAAAGGTTCTACCATGTACAACAGGTGCACTCTGCAGGGAGTGTGTCAGGGTGTGATATTACTGAGGAGCAACAATGAATTCCCTAGTTATGTTAAGTTATACTCTACTGTGTTCAAACTGCTGCCACCACAGCTGGATTTTGAAACTGTGTGCAGTTACTCCTCCAAAGGATGCTGGAAGGGTTCGATTTATTCTTTGTTACTATTGATTCAAAGAAAACCAAACCTGTTTGTAAAGGCTGATAAAATGTGGTAATGGTTTAAATATGTACTTGACTTTAGCTGGTTAGTCTGTCTTGGTGACATTTCTAAAAAGTTATTGTTCCAGTGACACTACAGTATGTGTTGCTAGCTCAGTTTTGTGTAGTTTTTATTTGGCTTAAAATATAAAAGTCCTACACATCGTGGTCAGAGGGATACGGCTGAAAGCTTCAGGAAGAGCTAAGTTAATAAACCTGGAGTTGGAATTTTTGGAGTGTTCCCAAAGTCAAGAATTCACCTCCATGCTCAACCTGTGACTCTGGTTTCCCTTAGAACCCACCTGTTCTATGTTATCCTCGTTATATGGATCCTCTCCTTCCTCCTCCACATCCTCCTCTCTCTTCTGCCCACCAGCTATGTCCTCCTGAGCCTTCAGAACAACAACAACAACAGAGAAGAATTACATAACAGACTGAAATAAAGTTATTTGTCTTTATGGTATTACGAATTAGGACAGAAAATAAGTCCAAATGTACAGTTCCAATGTGTCACACACCTCATCCTCTATTCCCTCCTGGTACTGGTCATCCAGAGTGTCTTCCTGTTGATCTGGGTTTCCAGCCATCTAAACACATACAAACATCAAGTTAAAACCTGCAGATTATTTGTTTATTCTTTCTCTCCCCTGTTCACATCTTTCCATCATCTATCACTTTCCTCCATTTCTTCCTCCCACTATAATCTCTGCATTTGGTTTTGTTGCTACTACTTTGTTTCGCCTATCTTTCTCTTCTTTTCCTCGCTCTCTCATTCTTCCCCGGCCTCACGCTCACCACCAGTTCCTCCTCCACGGCGGGTTGTTCGGGGCCCGGGTGCCTGTCTACGTGTTGGGCCGGTGCTGCCGGCTCCTCCTTTTCCTCTACCCCATCCTCTTCCTCCTCCCCCCCGGCGACCCCGTGTTGATGCTGATCCTCCTCGGCCTCCTCGAACTCATCCTCGCCCTGGTTGTTGGGGTCATCCTCGGGGTCCAGGTCACCCTCAGCGGCACCCTGTGGGGGAAGAGAAAACGGTTTGTAACGTAGATGGAAGAGATAATGTTCTGTCTACTGGACTCTAATGATGTATTAGTTGACGTGTTGATATTCAGAAGAATTAATAAGTGGATGGAAAGAATGACTATCCGCTGAATGGATGTATGACACATGATACACTGGCGTGAATGAGCTGAAAGGACGCATGAGGTAACAGATGGAGTGATCAGGAAAATGGATGGAGAGATGGGAACCTGCTGATGTGGTGGCACTCTGTGATCCACTTCTTGTTTGTCCTCCTCCTCTTGTAACATGTGAGGATCTAACATAACACACACACACACACACACACACACACACACACGACACACACACTATGAAGCAGCTGCTACTGTAAAATCTTCTAAAATCATAAGAGAAACATTCCTTCAGAGAATATCAGGGTGCTTCTGTCTCACCTTCTTCATCATCAGTTTGAGGCTCCTCATCTCCTTGGACGATATCATTGTCGGTGTTTTCATACTCTGTCCTCTTCCTAACAACCGCAATGATAGTACACCCCAGTTAGAAGGGTACAAAATACAAAAAATATGTTAATAATATTGTAGTTTGTCC